>NC_088373.1:18232112-18237112 GCF_034508935.2 Berghia stephanieae | reverse complement strand
TCTGTTTTATCTGAAACATTCATAGTTTTATCGATAATAATCTACTCACTCAAGAAATGAAAGTTGTCTGCTGAACTGATGAGTGCTGAGAAGTGAAGATCTTGAGCAGTTTAAACATTGAAAAACTTGTCGTTGCGTTTAAGTTTCGCAGGTTATCTAATTATGTTTTTATTCATTAATGTGTTTGTTTTGTTTTCTTTGGGTTTTGTTTGTTGTTGTTGTTTTGTTTTTGTTTTTTTGGGGGGGGGGGGGGGGTTGGGGGGCGGTGTTTGTTTTGTTTTTATTTGTGTTTTGTTATTGTTGTGTTTTGTATTTTAATTATTTATCAAAACTTGATACATCTTAGAAAAAGAAAACCCATATATCCCCCCCCCCCCCCCCCCCCCCCCCCCCCCCCCCCCCCCCCCCCCCCCCCCGGAGAGATTTTCAAAACTTGCCAGATTAACGCACCACCTCAAACAATTCATAGAAAAAGTGGCTAGTGTTTAGAATAAAAAGAAATATACTGTATCTCTTGCGAAAAAAATATATTTTCCCGCAGCAAAACTTCGAAAAGGGTCCCGGTTCCATTCCAGAACAAGGAAACTAATCCACACGGAAAGGACAAATTACAGTAGAATCCGCATAAACTTAAAGCCAACTTCTGTTTCAAGTCAACACATCTTCTAGGTCCCAAATTGTCTGTATTCTTTATCTAAGTAGTGTGCAGTCAACCAATCTCTTTGGGGGGGGGGGGGGGGGGGGGAAGGTTCACATAATTTTGTGTGTTGGTCCGTTTTACTTCTGGATGGCAATGTTGTGAGCTTCTTTGCCAAGCGCCTTCTATCTATAGATAGTTCGAAGATGACGTTACTCAGGTCTTTGTTATTGTTATTTTGCCATCCGCATTTATGAGTAATGCTCACTAAACTGTATTGATATTAACCAGACTATAAACGTTAAATGGTATTCAGTTCTGTGTGTTGGTCCGTCATTCTTCCGGATGGCAATGTTATGAGCTTCTTAGCCAAGCGCATACTATCTATAAGCATTTAAGGTTCACTTAATTTTGTGTGTTGGTCCGTTATATTTCCGGATGGCAATGTTGTAAGCTTCTTAGCCAAGCGCATACTATTTATAGCCACTTACAGTGCTTGCCTGTCACCCGAAGCAACCAGCCCAACAGATCCTGAGCATCACTCACAATAGGATGCAATAGTCGTAGCGTCACTTCCTTCCCAATGACGCATGGTAACTTAGTAACACTGGCTCTAAACTATCGGAACAATGGCAAACGCATGAAATATTTCTCCGACGAGCATAAAAGTGTATCCAGAGGAGGAAAACATTATAAAATTGATCTTGTTTTGACTTTTATACATTCTGATCACAAGATATATGAAAGGTTCTCGCCAGCTTGAAGAATAAAAAGTAATGATTTTCTTTGTTTAGAACCAAGATGGCCGCCGTTGCCGGGCGGCGTGACATCAGACTACTGAATCCAATTTTAACACAGGCGTTGTGTCGCCAGAGGTCGCGGTGTAAATCCTTCATCAATGTGTCAAAATATTATTGTTTATAAAAGTCATCACAATGTATGTGGCTGCTTGGCATGTACGGAAGAAAGGAACAAAATTGGATTCAAAAGTCTGATGTCACGTCGCCCAGCAACGGCGAGTAGTGTGGTTCTAAACAAAGAAAATCGGTACTTTTTAATCTTCATGCTGGCTAAAACTTTTCATATGTCATGTGATCCGAATTTATAAAAGTCAAAACATGATCATATTTATAATATTTTTCTCCTCTGGATACACTTTTATGCTCGTCGGAGAAATATTTCAAAAGGGCGTCCGCCATTGTTCCGATAGTTTAGAGCCCGTTACTAAGTTACTATGTGTCTTTAAGAGGGAAGTGACATCATGACTGTTGAAGGCTATTGTCGTCACTCAGCTTTTTGTTATTGTTTTTAGACAGCCATTTTTATGATTAGTTATCACCAAATTCTATCAATCAGACTATAGATGATGTGCGCTTGGCATAGAAACTCACAACATTGCCATCAGGAAATATAACGGACTAACACACAAAACTATGTGTCACCTTGAACGTTTATAGTGTGGTCAATAGAGTTTAGTGAGAATTATTCGTAAACGTGGATGGCAAAAAAACAGTAACAACTTCGTTTTATCTATTGATGTTTTGCGCTCAGCGAAAAAGATCACAACATTCGCCAGCCGGAAATACCAACAAACAAAACTGTGTAAAACCGTGCGGCAATGTGGTCTTGTGGTATGACATTCGCTTTCGGATCGGAAGGTTCTGAGTTCGAGCCTCAGTCGGCGCATAGTTGAGTCCTTGGATAATAATAATAATAATAATAATAATAATAATAATAATAATAATAATAATAATAATAATAATAATAATAATAATAATAATAATAATAATAATAATAATAATAATAAATGCACATTTATATAGTGCTTATGCCGAAGCTTAGCTTCTTCACATTGACCGTCAATAAAAACATTACATACTACATACAGATACGGACATACGAACACAAGCTCACGCGCATCCAATTACACACACACACACGCGCACACACACACACACACACACACACACACACATCCATTTACACCCTGTACATACATATATATATATATATATATATATATATATATATATATATATATATATATATATATATATATATATACCGCATAGTGGTAGTTGCCGCAGTCTAAAGATTAAAAACTCCGAATTAAAAAAAAAAACAAAAAAAAAAAAAAAAAAACCCTCACCAGTGCTAGTGCAACAAACAGCAAGCAAAACCATCCGTATTACCGATAGAATACTATGATTATTTCTATGATGCTCCATAGTTCCTTTGAGTTTGAGAGAAGTCTTTAACACAAACAAGAAATTATATCAAGGTGTTTTATCAGTCGTATGATATTCAATGTTCACCAGGGACTGCGAACTGAACGAACGAATGGTTGAAATAATAAGGAAAATAAAAACAGTGACCTGACTTCTACTTTAACACACATCGCACTCTCTCTCTCTCTCTCTCTCTCTCTCTCTCTCTCTCTCTCTCTCTCTCTCTCTCTCTCTCTCTCTCTCTCTCTACACACACACACACACACACACACAAACACACACACAAACACTTGATACTTGACTCTGAATAACTATTGACAGTTATTTATTGAGAGTTAACTTTGAATAACGACTTTGAAAATGGCAGACAATGAAATAACAAATGAGATATTTATTTATTTGTATGATGTGCAATAGGTAAACCGATCCAAGACCACAATTAGCCATGTATATATATGTATATAGTTATAGAGAGAGAAAGTGAGAGTGAGATATATATATATATATATATATATATATATATATATATATATATATATATATATATATATATATATAAGAGAGAGAGAGAGAGAGAGAGAGAGAGAGAGAGAGAGAGAGAAAGAGATTTTGTATCACTTAAAAGAGAAAGATTTCAACTTGTTTTTCTTCTCGATACCGCTTCAGTACTTTTTTAATGGCAATAAAGGTACCGAAACAAACAAAAAATGCTGTTTTTAAACTTAACAGTAGCAGATGTGAAAAAAAACCCGACATTTGAATATAAGACAAACAACATCTTACCTCTAATTTTACCAATTTGTTTTAATGTGGGCTGTTTGATGGTCGAGGTATGGCATTTGAAAAAAAAAAAAACAAAAAAAAAAACAACCTAACCAAATTCTTATTTTCATCTGTGAACGTGATCGCAATTTAAACACTGGGCTAGAGCATGGAACAGCACACGTTGCGGTGAGAATGAGATCACAATAGATTTTACAAAACAGAGTAAAGTTCACGAAAACCACATGAATATCTTATATAATTCTATCTTATTTTGTATTTAAGATAATTTAAAACGAATAAACACGATCGATATTATTATTTCGATTGATGATTCGAGTCCGTGTGTGTGTTTTAATGATGGAACAGCCGCGTGTGTGTTTTAATGATGGAACAGCCGTGAGTGTGTTTTAAAGATGAAACAGCCGTGAGTGTGTTTTAATGATGGAACAGTCGTGGGTGTGTTTTAATGATGGAACAGCCGTGAGTGTGTTTTAAAGATGAAACAGCCGTGAGTGTGTTTTAATGATGGAACAGTCGTGAGTGTGTTTTAATGATGGAACAGCCGTGAGTGTGTTTTAATGATGGAACAGCCGTGAGTGTGTTTTAATGATGGAACAGCCGTGAGTGTGTTTTAATGATGGAACAGTCGTGAGTGTGTTTTAATGATGGAACAGCCGTGAGTGTGTTTTAATGATGGAACAGCCGTGAGTGTGTTTTAATGATGGAACAGCCGTGAGTGTGTTTAAATGATGGAACAGCCGAATGACTCAATTCACCGGTTTTTGTCAACCTGTAGGAGACTTTTCTGCCCTTGATTTAATTCAACAACGTATTGAATTGATCATATCACTCTAGCAATATGTTTATTGCAAATTGGATTTGTCACTTGATGGCAATATATTGCTTAACAACATTTAGCGATAAACTAAACTCATGGCGGGGGTTCCGATAGCTCAGTTGGTAGAGCACTCGCTTCATACGCAAAGGGACCGAGTTCGATCCCGGGTGCAGTCGAGATTGTTTCTCTGATCCCCCTGTCTGTCCAGCGGTGAATGTGTAGTGGGGTCTGCTAGATCTGGCGAAATGTAGTAACCTTGCGATAGACTAGCGTCCTATCCAAAGGATAGTAAGCAGTTGGTATTGTCCATATTGGGGCATGGGACATCAACGAAGGCAATACACTTTTTTCTGTCCTGTTCCATCACGTCCAATCCTCTTCATGTCTGTCCAGAACGCCGAGCGTCTGCTTTTCCATCTCTTACAGTAAAAATGACCGGAAATGTGAACGTTCATTCATTTGTAGTTTAAGAAATTTTATTAAATTTTCTACCATATAGAGTTTAGTGCTGCTTTGTTGTCTAGTAGTATGA
>NC_088373.1:18224612-18227112 GCF_034508935.2 Berghia stephanieae | reverse complement strand
ACAACACCAACATCAACAACAAAGACATACTGGACACATCAATCATCACATTCTGATGACTGGGATGAGGAAAAGGACAAATGGAACGACTATGGAAAGATTTCATCGCATCATTCTATCCAATGAAATGTAGTTTTCCTCCATTTTGAGAAGATTGGAGCATGCCTGTTCTAGTCTTCCCTTGTTATATCATTTATTGCCCTGTCAGTGAAAGTGAATTTGATGTTCCACCTCTCAATCTTTCCCTTTACTTGGGTCGAAATGAGCTCGATTGGATTGCGCTCACAGTGATATGGGGGAAGTCGCGCTCGTACCAAAACTCCTTGAATAGGCAGTCTGCTTTGAAAATGGTTACTGGGTTGTTTCTTTTCGTTAGAATATAGTTATTGGGCCTTTGGTCAGAATAATATGTAGTGCTGTCACATTGGAGCCATGAAATCATATCAGATTTTATAGTTCCCGAAGTTGGAGTTTTGAAGTGATCATGGGCCACCGAATGGTAGTGTTATCCAATGCAACACAGCTGGGTGCTTCGAGGAAAGACAGCAAACGGTTTTTATCCAGTCTTCAAACACCTATGCATTGACCCCAGAATGATAGTCACTACCTTCCAGATGATGCAGAAAATAAAATAAAATGGTACGGCCTTCTTCTAAATACCCAGTATCTTCACCACCTGCAAGGATATCAATATCAATGTCCAAAGCCGATGAGACTTTTTCTACCAGAATTATCAGACGTCCATTCCTTTGTCGGATGTATGTTTAATGTTTACGGTCACCCGGCTCCATACAGCTTTGGATGATATCCATATTAAATTTGTCTTTTTCTATCACGTCGTTCCACATTGGTGATCTCTCTGTCGTATTTCGATAACCATCTTCTCTTTTCGTATCGCATCGTATAGTTTAAAAGCTTATATTATGTTTTAACTCACTCAACCCTAACACCGACTATGTCCGTAGTTGACCAGGGTTACTTTTACCCCATGCCTATTCATTGCATTTTTTTGAAACAAGTTATAGGCGTAGTATCAAAGCTAATGTTTTTAGTTTTTACATTTTAATGGTAGTTGAATAAAACCATCTATTTACATGATCATTTTAAATACATCCCACCCCCTCCCCATTTTGAAAGTAGCAAAAATCTCTAGTATTGAGTGAGTTAAAAGCCTTTAAATGCTCTGCGAAACGTTCGTGCATACATGCAATTATTCAAAGTTATATAAACAGCATTCATTGTTAATTTGACTATATTGAGTAATCAGTATTTAAAATGATTTAATGCTAGAGATTTCATATCGGTAATTTTTGATATGATGTGTAACATGCAATAAATTTGGAATAATATGCATAATATGCAATAACCATGAATTCTTAATTTCCGGCAAACTAGATAAGTTGTAATTTTATAGCAGTTAAAGCGAATTGTTTTAAGGGGAGGGGCGACACCTGAAACTATTATCAAGAATAATGATTATATCCAATATCTTTTTACATTTGGACATTGCCCATGACCAATGGATTCGAACCATATTATTTATTTTGGTGGGCTGTCCGGTTGCCATGGTGACGGCCGTCATCTTGGATTTTAGTCTTCTCTGGATGCTATTTTTAAAAGTTACATTCTCTATAAATTTCCATGGAATTTGCTTGAAATTTTGCATGGTTGTATATTTTTCTATTATAAAAAAAATGCAGAGCATTTTTGAAATATTTTTAATAGATTTTTATTTATAAATTATAAAAAAATTTCGGTATGAAAAAAATCATGTTTTTTGACATAAAAATGTCAATTTTTCAAAAAATAATCAAGATATTTAAAATTCCTTCTGTATGATTTTAGATAATCACTATCTATAGCTCTAGACGTGCAAAGTTATAAACAAATTGATTGATAAATGACACAATAACATAAAACAGAGTGTTAAAATGTCATTTTGAGAAAAACGAGATCAAAGATAACAATGAATGAAAATAATTAAACAAAACGGTACAACCAGCTCAAAACATACCAGCACCGTATGAGGGTCCCCCGTGTTCTTTTTCTGCCTCTCTCTGGGCTTTTCACGGGTCTGAGCTTTCATTTTGCATTTTTTTTTCTCTTTATGTTGAGTAGCCCTTATGCTTTGGTCAAGTCTTTTTTGACTCTGCTTGCTGACTCAACATCTGGGAGTGTTCTCCCAGTCCACCGATGCCCAAAGACACTTTCAGGAATGTTATTTCTGTTGGACCAAAATTATACTCTGCACCAAACTCAACTTTTTCAGGGAATGGAAGTATGTTTTATGGCATCTTGAACAAACAGAATAATGAAACCTTTCGTTTGGATTTTGTGTTGTCTTCATCTCACAACACTTCAACAAAGCATATACAGGCTTCAAGTGCTCGTGGAGCAAATCAAAATTCAACAGTGTATGTACACGCTGCTTTTGTCAACAGGATACACATGGTCAGCAATATATTTTTTATAAAAGCATCTAGAGTCCGGTTCAGGAGGA
>NC_088373.1:18217112-18219612 GCF_034508935.2 Berghia stephanieae | reverse complement strand
ATATAATATGATATGATATGATATGATATGATATGATATAATATGATATGATATGATATGATATGATATGACATGATATGATATGATATGATATGATATGATATGATATGATATGATATGATATGATATGATAGGATATGATATATGATATGACAATACATGTCATGGCATTACATGATATGATATGATATGATATGATATGTATGATATGATATGATATGATATGATATGATATGATATGATATGATATGATATGATATATGATATGATGTGATATGATGTGACATGATATGATATGATATGATATGATATGATATATGATATGATATGATATGATGTGATATGATATGACATGATATGATGTGATATGATATGATATGATATGATATGATATGATATATGATATGATATGATATGATATGATATGATATGATATGATATGATATGATATGATATGATATGATGTGATGTGATACGATACGATACGATACGATACGATACGATACGATTTGATATGATATGTTATGATATGATATGATATGATATGATATGATATGATATGATATGATATGATATGATATGATATGATATGATATGATATGATATGATATGATATGATATGATATGATATTATGTGACATGACATAATTTGATATGATATGAAATGATTTGATATGATATGATTTTAAATGATGTAATATGATTTAATAACATACTATGATAGCATTAATATGATATGATATGGCATAATAAGATATAATTTGCAATGATAACATATGTTATGATATGCTATGTTTTAATATGATATGATATGATATGATATGACATGATATAACATACTTTGATACGATATGTGACAGATTATGGTATGATATGATTTGATATAAGAGAAGAACGATGGAAATAGACGGGTGTTTGTAGATGGATGGACAATAAAATACCACTTTGCATTCTTGGTGTTCGAATTTTTAACGCGCAACTGTGATTTAAATTAATTACTATCTTTTAAATATACACACACTACTGTGATTTAAATTAAATTCTATCTTTTAAACACAAGTTCGGACTAAAGGCCAGAGGTATGGCCCATAGAAAATACAGGACTAGAGACGACAACAGGTAGGAAAACGTCATCAAATGTGGTTAGTGAGAGGTCGAGCGCCGCCATTTTCTTTTTTATGCAACCAGGGACGCTGTGCGATCTAATCTCTATATGATTGACTTTGACTCAGCTCAATTAACCTTGATTTGTGGACGGAAAATAGAAAAAAGGCCAGGTTTATGATGATAAACCAAATTAGTCATATTAAACTACACTTTTACTTGTACATTTTAGACTTGGCTCCAATAATCGGGTTTATATTAATAACTTTAAAAACTATTATGAATAATTTATAACTCCCTTATTTGTGGGGCAATTTTGTCATTCGTGGTATCAATTTTATTGTAATAAAGAGATAGGAACTTGAGAGTTATTTTTTCTGACGCGAAATTATTACTTTGTAATTTTAGCACTAAGAAAAGTAGTTGGTAAATAAATTTGGTACACCTCTTTGATATGCCCAATATGCCGCCACCGTCCATTCGTGTAGAATTGTGAATCTCACCGTCGTTGTATTACGCTATTGTTACTCAAGGAATATAACACCTTTTGAGTAGGCCTAAAAGCTAAAATCTAAAAGTAAAAAATATAATTCTGAGGATTTTGAAAGTCACATTGTTGAAATCAGCTTGAAAAATGAAGAACATTGGTACTTATTTCAGAAAAATCGGTTGAAAATCTACTGTTTTACGAATAAATTTGATTTTAAAAATTGCTTTTGTTTATTTTAGCTTTTTTTAGCAACTTTTTTTATTTATCGGCCGATTTTCTTGATTTTTATATCATTATTTATATCTCAATGAGACGAGATCATTGATATACTTTGTTTGTTTCAAATGTAACTAGAACATAATTTGGCTTTTTTACCTATCAACCGTGCCTGGATAATATATTCAGCAACGTGGTGATTGTGACGCAACTATGCCATGAGCGTCTTCCAGTGTTTCAACGATGGTTCAGTTCATTGATGACGGCTGTTTAGCCATGAGTGACCGTAGAAAACGAAAAGGCGACCGCAGACATCAAAGGGTAGGCTTATATCATCAAAGGATGTCTACATGATTGACATGGCCATATAGGGAACTCATTATCTACTCCCTCATAAAGAATCTGAACACGAAAGGGTTAAATACGATGGCGGCGATTAGCCACTAAAAAGTGGCTGTTGTCTGGTCTGCTCCTAGTAGTATGTGGTATGGCCTATCTAAATTTATCAAATTAATATATAAAATGTTGCTTTTGGTTCTTGGTTGTATATTTTTACATTTTTGTGCATTTTTACACAACCACACACACACACACACACACACACACACATACACACACACACACACATATATATATTTATATATATATATTATTATTATTATTATTATTATTATTATTATTATTATTATT
>NC_088373.1:18164612-18212112 GCF_034508935.2 Berghia stephanieae | reverse complement strand
GCTTGTGTGGATCAAAACACGGTCATACTACCATATCTAGGACAGGAATCATTTTACACCTGAGCGCGGTGAGAGAATGTGAGTAAAAAATGATTCAATTTTGCGTCGCTCGAACAAGAAAGGCACAGATCCGAGGGCGAGTGTCACATCACTCGACTCCTTATGATAATAATAATAATAATAAAAATAATAATAATATAATAATAATAATAATAATAATAATAATAATAATAATAATAATAATAATAATAATAATAATAATAATAATAATAATAATAATAATAATACACGTTTCCCCCCGTTATTAATATGGAATGGTGAATTATTGTCACGTTCCATTCTATCCTGCATGAAATCGTTTGTATTGGAAAATGGAGAAGATACTAATTATGACCCGCCATCAATACCCAAAGTGATTTATGGGGCTGTCGTTAGTTCAGTCTCGCCAGACAGTATTCAGAAAAAATGCCAAATAAGCTATGAAAACAAGCTTAATATTTTTTTCGACTTTCATTCTATCTATAGCTATTTTATTTCTTAAAAGATTTTTCTGCACGTTTAAAAAAAAATCATATCCTTTTGTTTTGTTTTTTGTTTTTGTAAGTATATTTTACTAGATGCTTTTATTTTTGTTCGTTCGTTCGTTTTTCCTATTATTATTATTTATGCGTATTACAAAATTTGCCTCGTCAGAAAGTTATGTTAAAATTGAAATGACTTTCCCACCATCTCTATAGATGGAACGAAATTGACCCCACTCAACATTCTTTTATTATTCTTAGACAACTATTTCAATGATCAGCTCTCACTAAATGTTATTATGCAGACGGTAACGTTCAAAGTTACACATTTAACATTTTGGTGTCGACATTTTATCCGGCTGTTGGATGATGTGAGCATTTTACTTGGCATCAATGATCTTTTGATACAGCCGACAAACCAATGGTTCTATTCTCCAAGACGTCTAAGATCTGTAGTTTATTTTTAGAGCTATTAGGCTCATGAAATCGGAGCTTATCCCGGTTTGTATAACGTATAAAAGACAGAAGCAATTCCTTGCTACCTCTTGGATAGAACGTTCGTGTATCGAAAAATACCGTCCGCCATACATAACAGACCAAGCTACCCAATCACTGTTGGGCAGTTTGCGGGATGGGAGTGGAGGGGGCAGAAAAAATCTTCACCTGGGATCGATTTCACTCCCTTTGCGTTGAAACGAGTGCTCTACCAACTGAGCTATCAGGATACCTTTGTGCCCCACATTCAATGGCGTTTCCAAGCGTTCCGAGAAATTACGTCAAGAATAGAATTGCCCTGCCTAGGATAAATGGAAGGATTTAATTTTTGATCCATAAGTGGCAACTATTTACCAATCTGGCAATATTGAATGAAATACCATTAACGTTAACGGTCTGATGACGTGACGTAAGGCAATGCTAAATTGGTGGATGAAAGTATGGGATGGGATGGGATGGGATGGGTTGGGGGTTGGGGGTGGGGGGGGGGGGTGTCTTATCGGAAATCGGAAGCTATTATTACATGTATATAAGTAGAACTTAATCTTGTCACTGATAACAGCTTGGCGTTTGTTCCTTGGACGAGGCTACTTTAAGAAGGTAAGGTATTTGTAGATGTGTGGACACACAGGTCTATTTGGTTTGTTGTAGTCATCAGGTCAACTTGAATTTCAGTTTTAAATCTTTGTGGATGAGTGGACACACATATATATATTATATATATATATATATATATATATATATATATATATATATATATATATATATATATATATATATATATATATATATATATCACGGCGTCTAAACTGCACTATAAATCTGACCGTTTAGTTTCCCGCTGTTCCGAGCGCCGACGTAACCTCACCCGACAGGTAACCGGGGTCAACAGCGGTCAGCCGATATCAATTCCCAGAACGTAGATTTGACGTGCATTGGGTGATACCAATGGATGATTTCCGTACCAATTAACCTCACGATCTTCGTGACGATGCAATTCCACCCAAATGCAAAGAATTCTCGCAGACCTCCTCTTTCCATCGGTCCAATTTTTATTTCAATATCTCCAGTACTTATTCCACAAGCCGTGATTCAAATTCACCTATTTTTCTATAACATTTAAATAAAATTACTTGTAATTACCTCAGGATTCTAAAAAAACGTTGCTATAAACTTCAAATTTTTTTTGGTGTGATTCACAAGGCACAAGTTTTACTACGAAATGAGGTAAGTCTCATTTACTCTTCAGTTTTCATTATTTTGTAATGATTATTTTTCCGCCGTAGGTCAGGTAATAATGATATTACCTCTTTAGCCTTGTTCTTGAAACGTAATATTTCGCTGCGGTTTTATTGTTAATTATATTTTTATTTTTTATTTTTTTCAATGATGAGTTAATTTGATTTTTAAATTGCATAATTTGAATTATCTTGCTAATGTTTAATTTTAAATGACATTGTGTGTTGGGCCTCAACTTAGCTCAACTGCTTGTTAGAATTTTCCTGCCCCCCCCCCCCTTTCTTTCACCAAATTGGGTGAAGTATTTGGTTTTTCTTTTTCCAAATTTTATGTACGCTGTTATGTATGCATGGATATGAGAAGTAATACAGAGTGTTTTAGAACTCATTTTATTCATTAATTCACTATATCATTGCTTACATCGCTCAGTCAATTTTGAATTTTCTCTTACAGCATGGACCACACAATTGCAAGTCATAACCAAGTAGTGAATTCATTATGTAGGACATGTGGTATGATTTGTTTAACACAGAAATAGAAACGTGCCCGCAAGAAACCATTTAAATGTTCAAATTATTCTAATGACATTCTTTTAGTCTATGGGACTGACACGGCATTGGACAAGCAAGGAGCACACTCATAATTTATGTGTAAAAAGTACACATTATAAAGCACATTGAACACACGACTCATTATCTTCTTTGTATTTGCTCATTGCCCATACGCTAATAATAAATAAATCAACCTTGAAACGGGGTGCACTTGCATGTTTGATATCGACAGAGTAGAATATAACAACAAACTCCAAAACGCAGGAGAGACTTTCAAATCTCATGCACGAGCCACTCACCCTCAGGGATGGTCCTATTGCCTCTGAATTGGACAGAATACCGCATTACACAACAGGCTTACCACAGCAGGTCATTCATTGGCAACCACTGCCACAAATACTTACAAGAAAAAGTCTACACTTACAATTATCCAACAAACAAAGAACTGCACCCACGACCCACTCATCATTGATGACGCATGCAGTATTGGATTAATTTTCGACAATATAGACAAGGCCTATAGTCATGTGCACAACTTTATATCACACACAAAATCGATCAAAGCAGACACAATCCAATATATTCAAAGTGCAATAAAACATTATACGGATACATACAGAAAATATTTTCCAAACAAAATAATCCCAAAACAACACCTCCTTGAGTACCACTGCATACCACACATCACTCAATATAAGTTTGGACTTAGACTTCTTGGAGAACAAGGCACAGAGAGCTGTCACCAAACAACAGCAAAATTGGGAAAAAAAGAGCATCCGACATTATCAATGATATGAATAAAATGCGATTTGTCATCAATGCAATGCAGTTAAAGACCAGCCCCAAACTACACTGACGAGTTTGAATGCTCGTAGCGGATATATTTTTGTTGAGGAAAAATACGTTTTTTGTGAGGAGAAGTATTTACATCTTGTCTTTATAATACATAAAATTCAGACAAATCCATAGCAACGTTTTTTTTTTCTCTAATTTTTGAAATGTTGCACCCACTATATTTTTTGTGTAATTTGTTACCGTTCATTGATAACTTATATTGAGAAATCTAGTAATACTATGAAAAAATAAAAAACACACAGTAAAAGTAGAAAATATAAACTTTTATACCAAGTCGTGATATTTCAACTCATTCAATATGGGTGTCTAACAGACAATAAAACAAAACATTGTTAAATTGAGTGAAACGGCAATCCCCGTTAGGTAAATTCCTCTCTGTGATTGACCGCTCACCGTGACCGGGTCAGCAGGTGTCAGGAACGGGATACCGTCTCAACTAAACTGTTGTCGTTGTGTACGCCGTGATATATATATATATATATATATATATATATATATATATATATATATATATAGATATATATATATATATGCGTGTGTGTGTGCGCGCGCGCGTGTGTGTTTGTGTTTGTATGCGAATCCCATCGATTCAATGCGGTATTATGTATGTCGGGATGAAGCCCGTGAGAAAGAGTCGATTTGAAAAAAAACCGCTTTGATGTGATGAACACATTTGTTGTTTGAATTTTTGTTTTTCTTTCGTTTTTTTCACAATCCAATTCTATATTTTAAAAACTTTCCTCAATTTCAATGAATCAAACAGCCTCAGCTGGAAACGAGAAACTTGGATGAATTGGGGGTCAATATAACAACTGTCCGCGCCGTGAGAAATCGCTGACAAAAACTATATTTTGGAACAGTTGACAACTGGTCAATCCAAATAAAATACATTAAATAACAGATACTCAATGAGTTATAGATAGAACGAAGTTAACGCATCTCAGGCCTTTGTTATTCTTTATTTTTGCCATCCATGTTTATGAGTACTTCTCACAAAACGGTATTAACCAGACTATAAACATTCAAAGTTACACATAGTTTTGTGTTTTGGCCCGTTATATTTCCGGATGGCAATGTTGTGAGTCTCTTAGCCAAGGGCACAGTATTTATATTCAAATCTGTATTGATGCGAGTTCTAACGAGGTTGTAATAGAACGAGTGAAATGAAAACAGTACTAAAAGACGCGAATTTTTTATCTGCTTTATCCGACGTTTACATATATGCAGGTCTGACATCCGAACCCACTTATGGGCCTCATTTAGTATTGTTGTGATGGACAATATTTTGCGTCACATTATTTTTTGGAGATTTCCATTACAACAGTGTGCCCACAAGGAATTTGATTATCAGACCTGCAAATAAGTGCACGTCGGCTTTATCCCATGCACAAGCATTTTAAGGCTAGACATTGTAGGTGAAGCATGAAGATGGACCTGACATCCATAGCAGCTTTGTGAGAAAAAACAAAAAACAAATCCTAAACAATTCCGTAAAGTAATAAAATCTAATATTCATCACAATGATTCAATAAATAGACTAAGGCCATTCTAAAAAAAAACAAACCCTAAACAATTCCATAAAGTAATAAAATCTAATGTTCATCACAATGATTCAATAAATAGACTAAGGCCATTCTAAAAAAAAAAAAAAACCCTAAACAATTCCATAAAGTAATAAAATCTAATGTTCATCACAATGAATCAATAAATAGACTAAGGCCATTCTTAAAAAAAACAAACCCTAAACAATTCCATAAAGTAATAGAATCTAATGTTCATCACAATGATTCAATAAATAGACTAAGGCCATTCTAAAAAAAAACAAACCCTAAACAATTCCATAAAGTAATAAAATCTAATGTTCATCACAATGATTCAATAAATAGACTAAGGCCATTCTAAAAAAAACAAACCCTAAACAATTGCATAAAGTAATAAAATCTAATGTTCATCACAATGATTCAATAAATAGACTAAGGCCATTCTAAAAAAAAAAACCCTAAACAATTCCATAAAGTAATAAAATCTAATGTTCATCACAATGATTCAATAAATAGACTAAGGCCATTCTAAAAAAAACAAACCCTAAACAATTGCATAAAGTAATAAAATCTAATGTTCATCACAATGATTCAATAAATAGACTAAGGCCATTCTAAAAAAAAACAAACACTAAACAATTCCATAAAGTAATAAAATCTAATGTTCATCATAATGATTCAATAAATAGACTAAGGCCAGTCTAAAAAAACAAACCCTAAACAATTCCATAAAGTAATAAAATCTAATGTTCATCACAACGATTCAATAAATAGACTAAGGCCATTCTAAAAAAAACAAACCCTAAACAATTCCATAAAGTAATAAAATTTAATGTTCATCACAATGATTCAATAAATAGACTAAGGCCATTCTAAAAAAAAACAAACCCTAAACAATTCCATAAAGTAATAAAATCTAATGTTCATCACAATGATTCAATAAATAGACTAAGGCCATTCTAAAAAAACAAACCCTAAACAATTCCATAAACTAATAAAATCTAATGTTCATCACAATGATTCAATAAATAGACTAAGGCCATTCTAAAAAAAACAAACCCTAAACAATTCCATAAAGTAATAAAATCTAATGTTCATCATAATGATTCAATAAATAGACTAAGGCCATTCTTAAAAAAAAACAAACCCTAAACAATTCCATAAAGTAATAAAATCTAATGTTCATCACAATGATTCAATAAATAGACTAAGGCCATTCTAAAAAAAACAAACCCTAAACAATTGCATAAAGTAATAAAATCTAATGTTCATCACAATGATTCAATAAATAGACTAAGGCCATTCTAAAAAAAACAAACCCTAAACAATTGCATAAAGTAATAAAATCTAATGTTCATCACAATGATTCAATAAATAGACTAAGGCCATTCTAAAAAAAAACAAACCCTAAACAATTCCATAAAGTAATAAAATCTAATGTTCATCACAATGATTCAATAAATAGACTAAGGCCATTCTAAAAAAACAAACCCTAAACAATTCCATAAAGTAATAAAATCTAATGTTCATCACAATGAATCAATAAATAGACTAAGGCCATTCTTAAGAATAAAATTTGTAGACTCTAGTTTCTATTAAATTTATACCAAAAATAATTAATGCAAACAAACCGAAAATAAAAATAATAGTTGCCCAAACGAAGGCGACAATGAATTCTTAAAATCCAGGGGGGAAAAAATGAGAAAGGGAATCGAACCACCGACTTGGAAATAACGAGAGAGAGAGTGTGTGTGCAGACCACTGAGCCAACGGGACCCGTGACAGACGCAAAGTTATATTTCTAAAAATAGACCTTACCGATCCAAGCTTTTTATCAAGAGTTCTTCTTCCTAGATGTTTGGCCTTGACATTTTGAATTGGTATCTCAGATAACGGCTACCTGTGTCAATATTTTGAGATTACATCAAGATAAACGTTGGTTTACTTGCGTTTTGTGATTTTCATAAGGATTAGAAATTCTATAAACAAGAGCTATAGGGACACACTCATTGCCTTCAATTATTATAAACTATGATGATGATGATGATGATGATGATGATGATGATGATGATGATGATGATGAATAGTAATGATACTAATACTGATACTGTTTTTGGTAGTCTTTGTATGATTTGTAGTTAAGCATCGATTTTGAATTTAACATTCTCATTATCACTCATTCATGGAAGTTCCAACATTGTTTGGGTCATATTGTAGTCCTGGACTATTCGAAGCGTGTTTTCATTTATTAATTTGCCATACTGTGTATTTGGTTTGACGGTTAGATTTTCCCAGTTTATATCAGGGAGGCTCACAAGACTCTTGTAATCTAACTTCCGACACAGTTCTAGTAGTTGTAGTAGTAGTAGTAGTAGTAGTAGTAGTAGTAGTAGTAGTAGTAGTAGTAGGAGGAGGAGGAGGAGGAGGAGGAGGAGAAGGAGGAGGAGGTGGAAGAAGAGGAGGGGGAATAGTTGTAGTCGTAGAAAAACGACAATAATGTAACGCCTATATATATATATATATATATATATATATATATATATATATATATATATATATATATATATATATATAATATAAATATATATATATATATATATATATATATATATATATATATTATATATATATATTTCATCACATTAGATTCAAACTTCCGTTGTGTACATTTGTTGTCCAGACCATGGATGATGAAGTCTGTGATCTTCCTATTACTGGCTATCCCAGCGTTTGTGTCAACCAAGAAATGTACCAGTAAGTATATGGCATTAAACTTCCTATTACTGGCTATCTCAGCGTTTGTGTCAACCAAGAAATGTACCAGTAAGTATATGGCATTAGACTTCCTATTACTGGCTATCCCAGCGTTTGTGTCAAGCAAGAAATGTACCAGTAAGTATATGGCATTAGACTTCCTATTACTGGTTATCCCAGCGTTTGTGTCAACCAAGAAATATACCTATAATTATGGCATATAAACTTCCTATTACTGGTTATCCCAGCGTTTGTGTCAACCAAGAAATGTACCAGTAAGTATATGGCATTAGACTTCCTATTACTGGTTATCCCAGCGTTTGTGTCAACCAAGAAATGTACCAGTAAGTATATGGCATTAGACTTCCTATTACTGGTTATCCCAGCGTTTGTGTCAACCAAGAAATGTACCAGTAAGTATATGGCATTAGACTTCCTGTTACTGGTTATCCCAGCGTTTGTGTCAACCAAGAAATGTACCAGTAAGTATATGGCATTAAACTTCCTATTACTGGTTATCCCAGCGTTTGTGTCAACCAAGAAATGTACCAGTAAGTATATGGCATTAGACTTCCTATTACTGGTTATCCCAGCGTTTGTGTCAACCAAGAAATGTACCAGTAAGTATATGGCATTAGACTTCCTATTACTGGTTATCCCAGCGTTTGTGTCAACCAAGAAATGTACCAGTAAGTATATGGCATTAGACTTCCTATTACTGGTTATCCCAGCGTTTGTGTCAACCAAGAAATGTACCAGTAAGTATATGGCATTAGACTTCCTATTACTGGTTATCCCAGCGTTTGTGTCAACCAAGAAATGTACCAGTAAGTATATGGCATTAAACTTCCTATTACTGGTTATCCAGCGTTTGTGTCAACCAAGAAATGTACCAGTAAGTATATGGCATTAGACTTCCTATTACTGGTTATCCCAGCGTTTGTGTCAACCAAGAAATGTACCAGTAAGTATATGGCATTAGACTTCCTATTACTGGTTATCCCAGTGTTTGTGTCAACCAAGAAATGTACCAGTAAGTATATGGCATTAGACTTCCTATTACTGGTTATCCCAGCGTTTGTGTCAACCAAGAAATGTACCAGTAAGTATATGGCATTAAACTTCCTATTACTGGTTATCCCAGCGTTTGTGTCAACCAAGAAATGTACCAGTAAGTATATGGCATTAAACTTCCTATTACTGGTTATCCCAGTGTTTGTGTCAACCAAGAAATGTGCCAGTAAGTATATGGCATTAGACTTCCTATTACTGGTTATCCCAGCGTTTGTGTCAACCAAGAAATGTACCAGTAAGTATATGGCATTAGACTTCCTATTACTGGTTATCCCAGTGTTTGTGTCAACCAAGAAATGTGCCAGTAAGTATATGGTCTTTAATCAATAACACACACAAACACATCTTCCTCAGATTGTGATAAGTATTGAAATCAGAAAATGCTTAATGCACGTTTTTGACTCCTAACCGGTCTTCTGCCAACAACATAAACAATCGAATCAAATTAACTTGTTTTTAATTTTACTTTTGTTGACTGTTTGGCTGATTTTGTTTTTGTTGGATGTTGGGGGGGGGGGGTGTGAAGATAAAACACTCTGTTAACTACTTTTTCAAATCGTTGCAATTTGATTTCTTCAATGACATTTGATGATCAAAAACTTAGGTGAATCAAACCGTTGTTTATGCCGCCAATCAACACATCGTTTTCATGAACGGGGACTAGCGCTTTGTCTCTGACTTTAGTCAAGAGCTTGAAAAAAAATCGGATTTATATAACTAAAATCACGGCGTCTTCGGACTAAGTTTGGCCAAGTTTTGATCATTTGCTGAGACAAAACTTCATGTTTAGTCTGAGACTAGTTACTAGGATAAGTCATTGCGTCGACAAGGTAGCAGCTGTTTTTAGATTGAGAGAACTTCGATTCGGAAGGAAAATACGTCGGATATGAATGACAGAGGCAAAAATTGTCCTGTTACTATTGACAAAGGCAAAAAAAAAAAAAAATACAAAACTGTAAGATAAGTGCAGACCCTACACATTTTTGTGAGTAACAATTACCGTTTATCGGGCTCCTGAGTTGCAGTTGTAAATGAATGGAGTCTCGAAATGGAAGGGTTCGCTTCAAAGAACAACAACCAAAAAAAAAGACGATTATAAAGTATCGTTGAGACATAAGGTATTCTGCTGGCATTGTATTTGTCTGAAATAATGTTTGTTATTCATCAGAACACACTTTGTGTTTTGTTTCTTTGTTTGTTGTTGTTTTGAGTTTTTTGTTGTTGTTTTTTTATTTTTTTTGGTTCAATTTTTTTGAGTTTCAATGAAACTTTTATTGGCCTAAATATAGAATTTGCAATCGACCGTAGACATCATTTAAATTTGTCTCTCAGTCGACATTGAATATCACGTGATTTAACTCACCATGACAAAAGTAAGTTTGAAACGGAACGAAATATTATCTATACCGGATGTTTTACTAATTTCCTCTTTGGAAATCTTTTGCGTTGAAAGTATGAAGGCTGGTATCTTACCTGCCATCTTGTAGAAAAGACCATGGTGTTACCAGCACAAGATAGACGAATTAGTCACTGTCCTTACAACGCCCACCTCTAGACAAGAGACTAGAAAACGTTCATAAAATCAGATTTTTTAGTCACTTGCTCCACTTAGGCTTAAGACTAACAAGCCATTTACTTGACTAGTAAATATATAAATAAATCTAATCCGCCTACATAAAATTGGGCCCTGCTCATGTTTTAGTGAGGTTTTGTGTGCACACTAAAACCCTTACAATTTAACACACACTCAGGGGACACACACACACACACACACACACACACACACACACATGGTCAACCAAACGTTAATTTATCCAAACCCCCCCCCCCCCCTCCCGCCAGACCCTACAGGAGGGACCACTGAGCCACAGGTGGAGGTGACCACGACCACAGAAGCTCCCAGGGAGACGACAGAGGAGGTTGATGTCTCCACTACCCCCTACTACCCCCCACCCGAGGACTGGCCTAAAGGAAGGTAAGACTTCATATATTCGCAAATTGTCTAAAAAATCTGAAAATGTTTGTATAAAACACACTGTAACACGTCCGTTTTGGCGATTCGTTCTCGCTAAATTCTACCAATCAGACTATGAACGTTTATGGTTACACACAGTTTTGTGTATTGGTACTTAATATCCGGCTGGCGATAATTTTACCTAAACGCACAGCATCAATCAACGTTAAAGGTAACACATAGTTGTGTGTGTCTGTACGTTATAATTTGTCAGCCAGATGCTGTATTCTATCTAAACCCAAAGGATGAATATAAGAATTCATTGGGGTGACAGGATGGCAAAGGAAGCAAAACTGTGACGTCAAATTACAGGTTCCAATTTCCGTGGAAGTGGAAACCAGTGCTTATGAGGAATGGATAAACACATTGTGCTACTTATCGTCTGGATTCAGACTGATGTCATTATATTGTCTAATCTAAATATAGAATTTGGTCGTCAATAAAGATCATCCATTCTCACTCTTTGCAGGCCCAAATCATAAGAACCTGCCCATACATTTTGCTACTAAAATAGCTATGCCACCTTGTGTTTCAATGTGTAACCTATTCATGGCTGGTTTGTCCTCCGGGTAACCGATTACACACTTCAACGGACTTTTAAACCGGAAAATTGGAAGATGTGACTTCATGACTTTAGCTTCCCATTCATGGAAATACCAAGAGACTGAGAGATGTTGTGAGAGGACATTTGTGGAAATATCAAGAGAGATAGATAGAGAGATAGAGAGATAGATAGATAGATAGATAGATAGATAGATAGATAGATAGATAGATAGATAGATAGATAGATAGATGGATAGATAGATAGATAGATAGATAGATAGATAGATAGATAGATAGATAGATAGATAGATAGATAGATAGATAGATAGATAGATAGATAGATAGATAGATAGAGAGAGAGAGAGGGGAGAGAGAGAGAGAGAGAGAGAGAGAGAGAGAGAGAGAGAGAGAGAGAGAGGGGGGTGTTGGGAGAATCCATTTAAAGAAATCTCCGATACCTGGAACACGCATCAGGCTTGACAATGAAAAGAAAACTTTGAAAAAAAAGAATAGGTGGGGGGGGGGGGTAGTCTTTCTTTTTGGACAACTGATGTCTTTTGAGCCCTCACAAAGGAATCCTTTAGAGCCACAAGGGCCGTATTGTCGGATTATATCCCGGTTCTTTAGTGTTACAATGGCAATAGAAATTGAATGCTATCTTTTGGATCGGACACCAGTCTATTGCAAAGTTGTTTCCACATGATCTGATATTCTCAATTACTCAATGACTGCTGTGCAGACTTTAAAAATCTCTCCTTCACTCGGGATTGATCCCAATCTCTATACGTGTAAATAATGCTCTACCAACCCAACCATTTAGACCCCCAGACCTCTATAGTCTTTCCTTTTTCATTCTCTTTCCATCAACTGGTCAAACCCAGGTGGGCTCTGATGAGGGCCGGCTCGTCTTGTCCAGACTTTTTCAACTTTAAACAGGGCTCCAGATACCAGGACTCCGAGGACTACAGGAACGGCAACCAATGGACAGATAACTCTGGATTCTCAGGTTAGGTTTGCTTTTGAAATAGGATCATTTAAATATAGCATTTCTATGGTGTTACCATGCTCAATGCGCTTCACACTTACTTATTTTACTTATCCTCTTTGTGCTTGATCAGTACAGAACGCCGACATGGTGGAACGCCATCTTTCTCGGTTGGACGCTATTTTTTTGTCATCTGTCCCCAAGACCAATCAGTAGCTTTCATGTCCTCCTCCAGGTCTCCCTTCTTCTCGTTCCCTGGCGGTCCATCTGAGGGCTGTCCTTGAAATGGCACTCGAATCCATTCTGAGGACATGTCCAGACCATGTCAACCTTCTCTGACTGGTTCGATTTGTGGGCATTTTGCCAGTTCTTTGTATGAAATTACTTTTGGCCAAAACATTTTCAGGGTCCTTCGTAGGCATTTGTATTGAAATGCACTTAGTCTGTTGGAGATGTTTTCTGTCAGTTTCCATCATTAGGGACACATAGAGGAGAACAGATAGAACATTTGTTTTGAAGAAGTTGCTCGTTTCTTTTCGTTTGGTTTGAGTTATCTTAGTTGTTGTTTTTTTAAAAAGAAGTTTTCTTCTGATGAGAATGATGATGATGATGATGATGATGATGATAACTATAATGATGATGATGATGATGATGATGATGATGATGATGATGATGATGATGATGATGATGATGATGATATTGAAGATGATAGGAGTAGTATAGCGTCAAATCATTTAGACAATATTATTCACTATGTCTCCTTAGACAAGATAAAATTCCATTTTCAAGCATCAAGTGTTCACCGACATGATAGATTAGTGAAGATGACGTCACTGGGTTCTTTATTATTGTTTTGGGACCGCCAGTTGAGTGATGAGTTATCACTCTAGCCTCTCTTACAAACTGGAAGCATTATAGGTTGTACTTAGCTATATATATATATATATATATATATATATATATATATATATATATATATATATATATATATATGTGTGTGTGTGTGTGTGTATGTGTGTGTGTTTGGACGATTCAACTGTTGGGTACGGGCATGGACGTAAAGGAAAGGACTCGAAACAAAGTCGGCGTGGTCGTCTTTTTCTTTGTTAAAAAACGATGAATTCCGCCATGCGCAGAGCAATTTTCATTTTAATAGATTACTGGGTCAAAATTTTACGTGTTTATCTTAGATACCTCTTAATTCTCTATAAAATATTCTCCCTCTGGAATCATCAAAGTTGCTTTGATATAACTCTTTATCTCAATGATAATATGATATAACTCTTTATCTCAATGATAATATGATATTATAACTCTTTATCTCAATGATAATATGATATTATAACTCTTTATCTCAATGATAATATGATATAACTCTTTATCTCAATGATAATATGATATAACTCTTTATCTAAATGATAATATGATATAACTCTTTATCTCAATGATAATATGATATAACTCTTTATCTCAATGATAATATGATATAACTCTTTATCTCAATGATAATATGATATAACTCTTTATCTCAATGATAATATGATATAACTCTTTATCTCAATGATAACGGTTAAGTTTAGGATTATATAATCCACTCTACGTTTCCCTTATAAACGCTAAGTTTGTTTAAAATTAGATTTTTAAAATCCCTATGGAAAGATGGACGCGGCCCCTTTTACTGCAGACTTTTAAGAAAGTCAATTTTGAATTTTTCCAAATGATAATTATCACGAAATAACATTTTTTGTTTCGAAATTACAAAGTATTTGCTTTATGGCAAATAAAAACAGGCTATTTACAGTAAACAGTTCCGAAGTGACTTCCGCCTTGTTTTGACACAAGTGTTGGGCGATATCAGAAAAGTTCGATTTCATTGCGATACAGGAGCGATACTGATATTTTAACAAGAAATAATGATTATCACCTCCCTCGTTTTATATTATATATGGACAACAGCTATCATTCGCAGTTCGATTGTTGCATTTATAAACCCAACATGTATGAAACATGATGGTTTTGTAAATAAAAGCCAATAACTCCGTGAGAAATATCTGTTGTAAAAGTCGATTAATTTTGAATCGATGCGAGGGAAAATAGCGAAAAATAGTGACTAGCTTGCGAAATTAATTATCAGACATGAAGACTATTGATAGCCCGATCTTCCTAATCACCAAACGAAAAAAGCCACTTCCGGTATGACACAGTAATAACAGCTGATCGACCCAAGGGAAATTCCTCTTCGTTGACTATCTTGTCAGGTCTATGGGCATGGGTGAGTATTTTCCTTAAACACATAGCATTAGTACGGCTATGAAATGATTGGTCACTTCTGTCTTTTTTCTATTTCCAGGCAAAATGAAACAAGATGGCTACGATCTCCATTTCTGTAGCAAGACTAAAAAAAGAGCAGGACAGGGGATGTGGCCAGCGGGAGACTATTGCATCCATCGTGTTGGATCCAAATGTCCTGAAAGTAAGTATCGGGATGTCATGTCATAATTCATTGTTAGTTCTTGCATCCACACTGAGGGATCCAAATGTCCTGACAGTAAGTATCGGCATGTCATGTCATAATTCATTGTTAGTTCTTGCATCCACACTGAGGGATCCAAATGTCCTGACAGTAGGCATCGGCTTGTCATGTCATAATTCATTGTTAGTTCTTGCATCCACACTGAGGGATCCAAATGTCCTGACAGTAAGCATCGGCATGTCATGTCATAATTCATTGTTAGTTCTTGCATCCACACTGTGGGATCCAAATGTCCTGACAGTAAGCATCGGCATGACACGTCATAATTCATTGTTAGTTCTTGCATCCACACTGAGGGATCCAAATGTCCTGACAGTAAGTATCGGCATGTCATATCATAATTCATTGTTAGTTCTTGCATCCACACTGAGGGATCCAAATGTCCTGACAGTAGGCATCGGCTTGTCATGTCATAATTCATTGTTAGTTCTTGCTTTGTCTGCCACTGTTGTATACACAAATTTTCAGATGATTTTCTTACACCAGTGCCTGCTCCCTAATTGGTCACTTCGATAAGACAGATAACATGAATCCGACTGTCAAATCTTTGACTATAAAATCCATTCTGATGCGTCACATTTTGTGACTGCATTTTTTTTTTACCTTGCCAGAATTTTCGACCGGATCTTTGAAGTGGGATGATGAAAACATCTTTAATTCTAACGCGAAGAAAGGTTACCTGCCTGCCGGGAATTACAACAAAGACACCATCCAACACTTCTGTTGCAGGTAGGTTCTTGTCGTAGACGCCAACAAGAGTCAAGGTCAATTGACCTGTTGGTTTTTGGCCAATGAAAACGCTGGATTTATGACACACTCTCAAGCCCATTCGGACAAAAATAGTTGATTGTATATAAACAAAAGATTGAAGGAAGTGACGTCATTCTGCTCTTTGTTATTGTTTTTAGACCACAAGTTGTGGGATTCCTTCTAGCTCCATTCGCGTCATCATAGTGAAGAACAAGGGAGTATTTTACTTAAACGCACGCCATCAACGTTAATACACGTAGTTTGCTTAGTCTAATACTAACTAATACTAATGTAATTGCTTACATTTGCACGACTGTCCGACTATCCGACTGTCCGACTGTCACTCAGTCCCGTGCTATTGTTTTTCGACAGCAATTTTAATTGATCAATTATTACTTATATCTATCAGACTAAAACGTTTACGGTTACAGGCAGTTTAGTGTGTTGGTATGTTATATCCGGCTGGCGGATGATGTGAGTATTTTAAATGAATACATAACAACAATAATGTTGTAGAATGTATCAACTTCACTAAATGAGGAAACATACAACGGCCTCACAGAAAGTTCATTCAAAACCAGAATCAACCTGCACAAATATTCCATCAAAAACATACACAAACGACATACTTCTACACTGAGTGAACACATTTGGAACCTCAAAGAAAAGAAAATACAACACACCATCGCATGGGAAACCCTCTCCAGAGCACAGTCGTACTACCCCTCATCTAAAATTCGCACTCTCTACTTGAAAGAAAAATTATACATCATCACAAAACCAAACATAACAACACTCAACAAAAGAAAGAAAATGACATCTTCACGGAGACATAGAAACAAACACCTTTAATGTAATAATTAACCACCATAGAAACAAACACCTTTAATGTAATAATTAACCATCATAGAAACATACACCTTTAATGTAATAATTAACCACCATAACCGCGAAGTCGAAAACATCCAAAGCCAACCGGAAACCAAAATACAACAACAACCTGCTTTCACTTCCTGAAGATAGCGAATGCTGAATACAATTACATTTCCATTATTTGGTTTTATAAGGGGTACGTGAGCCCGACGGTGGCAAACGTCGTTTTTGTAAGGTTGGCCCCCAAAATAATCCAATACTTTATTATTTGAAAATAAAATCATTTTCATCATTTTCTCTTGTTTAAAAGATGAAAACCATATTTTTTTAAACGTACGGCCTGTCATAAAAGATAGAAGTTGTATCTTTTTAAAATGTAGAAAAACTGTGGAGAAAGTTGATATTCTGTCCACAGATTTTGGAACATTGGAGAACTATTTCTGTTTTTCTGTTGGAGCTAGAGTGAAAGTTCTTCCTTTATTTTACATTTTATATTTAACTGATAAAACTGATGACAGCCATTTCCCCCCAAATAGTTTATTAATGGAGTATATTAGCGATGAACATGCAATAAAAAACCCGACTTTTGGCATAGACTCAATTTCATTTTAATTCAGTTCACTCCAAAATAATCTCGAGTCCAGAAAGTGAGCGACAATATTTTTTAAACACCAAAACCTGAGCTTTAATATAGCACAATAACCACAAAACATGCTCAAATGGATTGCAAAGAGTCCCTAGCGAACAGCAACACTTAACATGTAGGATGAAACAGGCGATATGACTTTTTTTTTCAGAGATAACGTTGTTGTCGGCCAGGTACACATTTTACACCTGGCTACGGTGAGAGAGTGTGAGTAATGAGCTCTTTTTAACGACTCATCTATGGGCTGTGGGACTCGAACCTGGACCTTCCCACCCTAAGCGAGAGTCCTTCCATCAGACCACATAGCGGACTATTTCAGAGGCGTGGCTATTATGGTTGATTTGGTGCCTGGCACCGCTTCCATCTTTCAAAAATGGATTACAGCATTTAAAATAAAATAAAACTGAGAAATAGTATATACCGCCTCTTACTTATTTATTTGAGTAAGTCTTTTCTTTATTTTTTTTCTCTTTCTTTTGTATTTACAAAGTATAGTCTGTTTTAAGTCATTTTTTATTTCTTCTGATTCTGGCACCACCTTACACTGTAAGCATGCCACGCCACTGGACTATTTTAGCGTTTTACCAACTTCTATTCCCAGGAATGACAGCTCAGCGTCCTCGGCCATCGATCTCCCCGTCACCAAACCGTTCTTCCTCTACTCATATACCAGCCAGGCTTGCCAAAAGGTGGTCGTTTCCGACAGGTTTAAGGGATATCCACATGCATCCTTTATCCACGGATGAGATTTGGGATACAGAGTGATGCAGTTTCCGATAGCACGGATAAACCGATGATGCCCTTATATGGTATGATCATCCTGTCTCATGACACTCGCCTCTGGTAGATCCTTGGTTTGGGTCTCGCTTTGACACATTTCCATTTCATACAGCGCCAGTCGCCTGTTAGGCGTCCCTTTTGCACTCACACAATTAACAAATCCGTCACTGCCGGGTAATCATTCACACCTGGATCGAAAGAGGCAATATGTGTTAAGTACCTCACCCAAAGAGACAACGTTAAGACCAGTTTTTTCCGCGATCATCCGGACCCATCTGGCCACTGACCACGTTAACACATTGATTGAATTTATGTAGCAAGACGAGGCACCGTGTCATCCAACCACAGCATATCTTGTGTCTAGTCCTTTAGACTCCATGGAGTCGGAGTTTATCCGGGTGTTCATAGCGTGAAAATGACATGTTTCCCTTTGGATAGGACGATAGTTAATCGCAAGTTATTTTTCGCTAAATGTCAGAGACCCAGCTACCCAGTCAATGCTGTGTGGACAAGGGTTAGGGTTAGGGTTAGGGTTAGGGGTACAGAAAAATAATCTCGATTCCACCCGAGATCAATGCCGGTCCCTTTGAGTGCGAAGCCCGTGCCCAGCTGGTACTGATACTAATCAAGACAACATTTTCAAGTTTTAAAAAACTGCATTCTCGAATACTATGTATTTTCTTCTATAAATAGCCAATCGGTCATTTTGTTCTATAAATAGCCAATCTTTCATTTTATTCTATAAATAGCCAATCTTTCATTTTCCTCTATAAATAGCCAATCTTTCATTTTGTTCTATAAATAGCCAATCTTTCATTTTGTTCTATAAATAGCCAATCTTTCATTTTCTTCTATAAATAGCCAATCGGTCATTTTGTTCTATAAATAGCCAATCGGTCATTTTGTTCTATAAATAGCCAATCTGTCATTTTGTTCTATAAATAGCCAATCTGTCATTTTGTTCTATAAATAGACAACCCATTTATTTGTTCATATTCTGATGTATTTCTATTTTTATCTGTTGTTTCGCGGATTTATTTAAGTTTTAGACAAGTTTTAAAACTATTTTTACCTGTAGCGTTGATGTCGTTTACATCACCATTATCATCCTCAGTAATTATCATTACTGTCACCACCAAAATCATTCTCGTCATCATCATCATCATCATCATCATCATCATCATCATCATCATCATCATCAGCATCAACACCATCATCACAATCAGCATCATCATCATCATCATCATCATCATCATCACAGTCGTCGTCATCATCATCATCATCACAGTCGTCGTCGTCGTCATCATCATCATCATCATCATCAACACCATCATCACAATCAGCATCATCATCATCGTCATCATCATCACAGTCGTCGTCATCATCATCATCCTCATCATCAACACCATCATCACATTCATCGTCATCACATCCACAGGTCCGTGGAATGAACGTCAGACAGGTGTAAGAGAGTAAGCCTATGCAAAAGGTTATCTAAGACATTTGGTGCAAACTGTCAATTATATATCAGCAAATGGGTTTAGTGAGTACATAATGCAGGCATATCAGTTAAACTTGGTCCATGCATGATAGGTTTGGGCAGTTTTTATGTCAAAGTTACTGGACAGGTTATCATGTTGAGTACTATTTAATCAATCATTCTTAAATTGGTTTAGGGGTGTTGAAACAGGTGAAAGGGGCATTTATCAAAATAATGTTATATCATAAAAGGCGGGGTTTAACATCAATATGTAGGAATTGACGTTTCAGGTTTGATTATAATTTGGTCTTACTCTTAGGGGTTGGATTATAGACTGACAGGGAACTGTCCAAACTGCAAAGGGGCGTGGAAATAATGGAACTGTGGGTAAAATTTTGATAGGGATAAAAGAGGATGTTTCGAGGAAAACGGGATTATTATTCTGATTCTACTTTACAATGAGCTGCACTTACCTAAGTTCTAACATCCTACTAAAAATCTTTTATTTTACGGACTTAGAAATATTCCACGTATATTGAAAATGGTTACTTAGGCAAAACGACTTAACATTTGGATTGATTTTACGGATTTGGAATTTATGAAACTGATTGAATTATGACCATGCTATTTGATTTGGATTTCGGAATTATCACAACAAATAAAGCTGTAAGAAATGAAACTTGGAATCTGGATTTTAATTTGAATGTCTTGATGTTGTACATTCAGTTATCATCATCGGCCCTTGAACTCTTTCGTCACTATTAACGTCTACAACACAACGCAAAGGATAATATTACTATCTATCAAAGACACCACTATGCGATCATCAGCCGTTACATATGTGTGCAACTACCCCACACAGGAAGTCATTCTATGACGACGAAGATGACGAGAACACAAACTACAGCTCGGGCGCTCATCCCTTCGACAGCGGAGACGCGACCAACCACCGCCTTCACTACTGCCATTACCAACCTCGAGTTCTTGAAACCCCGCCTCCTCCTGCGTTATCCACGCCGTTTTAAATCCAAGCCCCGCCCACAATGGGACGTCCTTATGGACCAGACGCCAATTGAGGATGTTTGACCTTCACATGACCAGAAATTCATTATGTTAGTTGTTAAGTGTTGGGGTGTTGTTGTTGTTTTTGTTTTCCTTTTTTTGGTTGGTGGGGGGGGGGGGGGGGGGGGGGTGCCTAGAGATATTTGTATATGGAATAAATTATTATTATTATTATTATTATTATTATTATTATTATTATTATTATTATTATTATTATTATTATTATTATTATTATTATTATTGTAGTAGTAGTAGTAGTAGTAGTAGTAGTAGTAGTAGTTAGTAGTAGTAGTGGGTAGTAGTAGTAGTAGTAGTAGTAGTAGTAGTAGTAGTATTAGTAGTAGTGTAGTAGTAGTAGTAGTAGTAGTGGTAGTAGTAGTAGTAGTAGTAGTAGTAGTAGTAGTAGTAGTAGTAGTGGTAGTAGTAGTAGTAGTAGTAGTAGTAGTAGTAGTAGTAGTAGTAGTAGTAGTAGTAGTAGTAGTAGTAGTAGTAGTAGTAGTAGTAGTAGTAGTAGTAGTAGTAGTAGTAGTAGTAGTAGTAGTAGTAGTAGTAGTAGTAGTAGTAGTTTTAAAACTTAACTTCACTATCATCAAACTTGAACACAGTTCTAGTCTCCTATCTAAAACCACAGATTGAATTCCTCACATCTAAACCAGCCCGATACCCTACCGTTTTTATCTCTCTCTGTTCGTTTGAAGATCAAATTCACGTTTTTGGTGTCTGTTTCATTCGGACACAACTCCAGATGGAGACATTTGATGACTTACATATTCTATTATTCTTCAGGGTGGATGTGGCTTGAGACAAATGGATGAATGTGTAGGTTGACATCTTTAGGAAATCCAGTGAAATTCCATCTATCCAACTGTCCATCTGTCTTTGTCTACGTAAATCTTCACCATCAGAATGGAAGTTGTTCAAATCTTTGTTACACCGGCTGATGCAATCAAACGTCACCCTTAGGCCCCTATCACACCACAATACTGGCCGGGGTTCTGTCCTCTCCCCAATCTGTAATCTGTGTGATAAAGTGTTATGTGTAAGGACTGGGTGCTATCATTATCTGTGTGATCAAGTGTTATGTGTAAGGACTGGGTGCTATCATTATCATGCCCCGATCGCTGTTGTATATTTCACTTTATCAAATAGGTTACAGATTTTGGGCAGTCCCGTCTCCTAGCGTGAAGGTGGTTTATATGAGTACCTTGTACGTGCGTGCCGTCATATAGGAACCTTAAAGAGGACATTATTTAATGAATCACCTTAGAGTATAGAAGCCACAGCCATTGAAAAAAAAAGGATGTTTTAATTTCCTTGCTTGCTTTTTAAAAATCCTTTGAAAGGTACTTTTGTTGGATGGGATGTTTGTTTGTTTATGTTAGTTTTTTTTTCTATTCTTTAAAATGTGGTTTTGTTGTTGCTTTCCTGTTTTTGTTTAGATTTTGATTTGTAAAACAAATTTATTTGTCTTTCTTACTGTTTTATTTATTTTTTTCTTTTTCTAATTTTGTTTGGATTATATTTTTTCCCCAGTTTTCCGGTTTCTTTTATTTGTTTAAAAAATGTTAAAAGTTTTCTGATCGTTAAAAATGAAAGACGGAAATGCCATTCTGGAAATACAAATATCTGTTCTACTTGCTTTTATCTGAAATGTTTGATGAGCAGTTGTTATAACTGTCCATGATATCCGTAAAAGTAAAAGTGTCATTGGCAAAATGCTTTCTTTGAGGACAACAAGTGGTGTGGCGACTATCTTGAATTGGACTCGTCACTGCTGAATCAACGCGCCATTTATTGCTTTGTCTCGATGTCCACAGTGTGACGTCATCAAGTCTTCATTCATAAACTTACTATGTTACGTTGTTGTTGTTGTTGTTGTTATTGATAATATTACTACAGACTGCAAAATGTAAATAAATCTATTGAGAATGGCTTTTATAGAATACAATCATTGTGCGTGTTGATTATTATATTTGTTATCATCATCATCACCGTTATTTTCATTATAATCACCACCGTCATCATTTTCATAATAATAATAATAATAATAATAATAATAATAATAATAATAATAATAATAATAATAATAATAATTATAATAATAATAATTATAATGACGATGGTGATGATGATGATGATAATAATAATAATAATAATAATAATAATAATAATAATAATAATAATAATAATTATTATTATTATTATTATTATTATTATTATTATTATTATTATTATTATTATTATTATCATTATTATTATGATTTTATTAATGCCGAAGGGCATCGTATCGTATTAGAAATGTTCGGTTCTAAAGACCTTTAAATGCTCTGCGTAACTTTTATGTACTGATACAATTTAATAATGATAGAATTAGTTTTCAATATCAATTAATTGATGATATTGAGAATTAAATATCTAATACATAATAAGGTGTCCTATTCGATATTTTGCAGTATTAATTTCTCTATTTCCATACCTCTAAGATGTCCGAATAAGACATGCTAGAGTTTCAAGAAATTGTCATGCGAAAGACTATAAAATCCAATGTCATGTTCCATTATTCGATAATATCAAATATAATGTTGCTAAGATTTTTATCAATGACATTCTTAAAATTATTATTGGATTATAATCACTTTTCTCAAATTTTAGATTATTCCAAATTGACAGAGTAATTTGAGTTAGATCATTATTCCTGCCTTATTGACGAATTGCATCTTTCAACCGAAGTCATCTGCCGTAGTGTTTCTACCAAACGAATCATTATGAGATCACCTCTATTTCTACGATAGTTTAGTGAAGGCAAACCTAGATATTTTAATGTTTCTACATAACATAGATGTCAAATGTAAATGTCAGGTAAAAGTCCCATAGCGAATCCTGTACATTATCAAAACTATCTGCTCTATTTCTACGATAGATTAGTGAAGGCAAACCTAGATACTTTAATGTTTCTACATAACATAGATGTCAAATGTAAATGTCAGGTAAAAGTCCCATAGCGAATCCTGTACATTATCAAAACTATCTGCTCTATTTCTACGATAGTTTAGTGAAGGCAAACCTAGATACTTTAATGTTTCTACATAACATAGATGTCAAATGTAAATGTCAGGTAAAAGTCCCATAGCGAATCCTGTACATTATCAAAACTATCTGAACTTAGAAATATGCAGAAACGTATTTAAATCAAGATAGCTAAAATTATTATTATTATTATTATTATTATTATTATTATTATTATTATTATTATTATTATTATTATTATTATTATTATTATTTTTATTAAAATTATATTATTATTATTATTATAATTATTATTATTATTATTATTATTAAAATTTTATTATCAATATTCTTCGGTTTGTGTCCGTGTGATATGACATCCGTCTCCTACCGTACAGGTCTCTGGTTTGTGTCCGTGTGATATGACATCCGTCCTCTACCGTACAGGTCCCTGGTTTGTGTCCGTGTGATATGACATCCGTCTCCTACCGTACAGGTCTCTGGTTTGTGTCCGTGTGATATGACATCCATCTTCTACCGTACAGGTCTCTGGTTTGTGTCCGTGTGATATGACATCCGTCTCCTACCGTACAGGTCTCTGGTTTGTGTCCGTGTGATATGACATATGTTGTTGATCGGAAGTTGCTCTCAAACAGACTTCAAACCGATTTTAATATTCAAAATGATGTTTTGGACTGGTTTGAATCTTATCTTTCTGACCGCACACAGTGTGTTGCCATTGAAGATTCTCTTTCTGATATTAGTGTTCTGCAGTTTGGGGTACCCCAGGGTTCTGTCCTGGGGCCCATCTTATATACCTTGTATACAACATCCATAAATGCTATAATCTCGGCGTATGAGTTGAATTTTCACTTATATGCCGACGATACTCAAATTTATTTCCCTTTTACTAACGATACGAGAGTGGACATTGTATCTCGAGTGGAAGCGTGCGTGAAAGACATAAAAGATTGGATGGTTTTCAATAAATTAAAGTTAAATGAGGATAAAACGGAAATAATAAGTTTTTTATGGAAATAACCGGAAAAGAACAGAAATAGAATCACTGAGCATTGCTGGAAGTCAAATTAAGATTGTAAATGGTGGAAATGTCAGGAATTTATGTGTATATTTAGATTCACGATTGTGTATGGACGTTCATGTTAGTCAAGTTGCTCAGATTTGTCATCTTCATCTCCATAAAATTTATTGAATTAGACATCTTTTGGACACTGAGACTGTCAAAACATTAATGACATGATTTGTACTTAACAGAATAGATCACTGTAACGCTCTGTTACAATCGTCACCAAAATATATATAATTAGACAGCTTCAGAAAGTGGAAAATAGAGCTGCTAGAATGGTGACTGGTTGTGGGGTGAAAAAGGGTGTAACGCCGATTTTAATATCGTTGCATTGGCTCCCTACTAACAGCCAAATTGTGTTCAAAATTCTATGCTGTGCTTTTAAATGTTTTAATAAGACAGCTACTGTATACCTACAAAATATGGTTAATCTCTATGTGCCGGAGAGAGAACTTAGATCCAGTGGTCAAGATCTCTTCCAGGTTCCTCGCTGTAGATCGTCTTTTAGTGAGAGATCTTTTAACCAGTCGGCACCCGTCTTATGGAACCAACTGCCTTCATCCCTCAAAAAATGTCCAACATTTGAAAACTTTAAAAAGAAATTTAAAACAAATCTCTTTAGAAAATCATTTGATGTTTAACATTTCTATTAGGCCTACATGTTATAGATATCCTAAATTTTCATCTTGTAGCACAGTGCGTGGTAATTAAATTACAAATTGATTAATGCTATTCCAATACGATAGATTTTATGCTTAAATTATCAATTTATTGTTGTGTTTTATTTGCATTGTAAAGCGCCTCTGAGCACATTGTGGATCTAGGCACTATATAAATTCATTCATTCATCCGTCTCCTACCGTACAGGTCTCTGGTTTGTGTCCGTGTGATATGACATCCGTCTCCTACCGTACAGGTCTCTGGTTTGTGTCTGTGTGATATGACATCCGTCTTCTACCGTACAGGTCTCTGGTTTGTGTCCGTGTGATATGACATCCGTCTCCTACCGTACAGGTCTCTGGTTTGTGTCTGTGTGATATGACATCCGTCTCTTACCATACAGGTTCCTGGCTTGTGTCCGTGTGATATGACATCCGTCTTCTACCGTACAGGTCTCTGGTTTGTGTCCGTGTGATATGACATCCGTCTCTTACCTTACAGGGTCCTGGCTTGTGTCCGTGTGATATGACATCCGTCTTCTACCGTACAGGTCCCTGGTTTGTGTCTGTGTGATATGACATCCATATCATACCTTACAGTACAGGTCCCTGATTTGTGTCCGTGTGATATGACATATTCTAAAGGAACAGCACAATTCAACCCAATGTCAGCCCGTAGTCTGGTCTACCCAATATTAGCCTATGGTCTGGTCTACCCAATGTTAGCCTATGGTCTGTTCTACCCAATGATAATGATAGCCTATGGTCTTTTCTACCCAATGTTAGCTTGTGGTCTGGTCTACCCAATGTTAGCTGGTGGCCTGGTCTACCGCCCAATGTCAGCCCATGGCCTGGTCTACCAAATGTTTGCCCGTTGCCTGGTCTACCCAATGTAAGCCTGTTGCCTTGTCTACCCAATGATAGTGATAGCCTATGGTCTGGTCTACCCAATGGTCTGATCTAGCCAATGTCAGCCCATGGCCTGGTCTACCCAATGTTAGCCTATGGTCTGGTCTACCCAATGTCAGCCCATGGCCTGGTCTACCCAATGTTAGCCTATGGTCTGGTCTACCCAATGTTAGCCTATGGTCTGGTCTACCCAATGTCAGCCCATGGCCTGGTCTACCCAATGTTAGCCTATGGTCTGGTCTACCCAATGTTAGCCTATGGTCTGGTCTACCCAATGTTAGCCTATGGTCTGGTCTACCCAATGTTAGCCTATGGTCTGGTCTACCCAATGTCAGCCCATGGCCTGGTCTACCCAATGTTAGCCTATGGTCTGGTCTACCCAATGTTAGCCTATGATCTGGTCTCCCCAATGTTAGCCCATGGCCTGGTCTACCCAATGTTAGCCTATGGTCTGGTCTACCCAATGTTAGCCTATGGTCTGGTCTACCCAATGTTAGCCTATGATCTGGTCTCCCCAATGTTAGCCCATGGCCTGGTCTACCCAATGTTAGCAGACAGTCTGTTTTGCCCAATATATTAATATTACCGTTTTGAGACCGTTGGTCAAATTAAAAAGCAACCACAAGAAAGACCAAAAAAAAAACAAAAAACAAGAAAAAGAACAAAACAAAACAAAAACAAACAAACAGGCAAACATATAAAGACAACCAAAGAAAATAATCGGTTTTTGAAATTCTTTAATTTCCATCCTTGATTTCAATGCACACACACACACACACAAAGCAATTAAGACGTAGATAACTCAATGTAAACATTTGGGTTTCCAAACTGTCAACTTGTTATTACAATGGATAAAAACCATCTCACATTCGTATGATTAATAAAAAAACCCATTTCACATTCATATAGGTAATAAATAAAACCCTTCTCGCATTCAGATGATAAATAAAAATCCTGTCACATACGTATGATAAATAAAATTCAACGTACATCAATATGATAAATAAAAATCATCTCACATTCATATATAAATAAAAACCATCTCACATTCATGTGATGAATAATACCCTTCTCACATTCATGTGATGAATAAAAACCATCTCATATTCGTATGATTAATAAAAATAATCCCGCAATAATAGGGTCGATGAACAACCCTTTCACATTCATATGATTAATAAAATACCATCTCACAAACATACTATCGATAAAACCATCTCACATCCATATGATCCATGAAAACCATCTCACATTCCAACCATTCATACGATCCATGAAAACCATCTCACATTCCAACCATTCATACGATCCATGAAGACCATCTCACATTCAAACCATTCATACGATCCATGAAAACCATCTCACATTCCAACCATTCATACGATCCATGAAAACCATCTCATATTCAAACCATTCATACGATCCATGAAAACCATCTCATATTCAAACCATTCATACGATCCATGAAAACCATCTCACATTCAAACCATTCATACGATCCATGAAAACCATCTCACATTCAAACCATTCATACGATCCATGAAAACCATCTCACATTCCAACCATTCATACGATCCATGAAAACCATCTCATATTCAAACCATTCATACGATCCATGAAAACCATCTCACATTCAAACCATTCATACGATCCATGAAAACCATCTCATATTCAAACCATTCATACGATCCATGAAAACCATCTCATATTCAAACCATTCATACGATCCATGAAAACCATCTCACATTCAAACCATTCATACGATCCATTAAAACCATCTCATATTCAAACCATTCATACGATCCATGAAAACCATCTCATATTCAAACCATTCATATGATTCATGAAAACCATCTCACATTCAAACCATTCATACGATCCATGAAAACCATCTCACATTCAAACCATTCATACGATCCATGAAAACCATCTCATATTCAAACCATTCATACGATCCATGAAAACCATCTCACATTCAAACCATTCATACGATCCATGAAAACCATCTCATATTCAAACCATTCATACGATCCATGAAAACCATCTCACATTCAAACCATTCATACGATCCATGAAAACCATCTCATATTCAAACCATTCATATGATTCATGAAAACCATCTCACATTTAAACCATTCATACGATCCACGAAAACCATCTCATATTCAAACCATTCATACGATCCATGAAAACCATCTCACATTCAAACCATTCATACGATCCATGAAAACCATCTCATATTCAAACCATTCATACGATTCATGAAAACCATCTCATATTCAAACCATTCCTAATTCTTACAAACAAACAAAAATAAATAAAAATAATGACAAACCTGATAAAAAAATGAAATTTTTTGGTCAAATCTGAGATTGAAATTAACGTGTGACATGTTCTTATGAATGTGATGATAATGATGATGATGATGACGATAACAGCGATGATATTATGTCAAAGTCAACAAGATGCCAAACGGTATTTTAAAGTAAAAATGTGAAATGTTCGTTTTTGTCAGAAATTCAATTAATTCTCTCCAATAAATGAGAAAAACTCCTGAGTCCGTCTTCTTCTTTCTTTCTTTTTTTATTTTTTGCCTATCCAATCCAATTGTTCTCATCTGGCCCACTCCGGCATAATACCATTTTGATATGACAGGTCACATGTTATGATTAATTTAAATGCAAGGCAGGTCAACATGACATAAATCTATATGGGCAGAAATAATATCACAATATCATGTAATGCTGTCGACATCATTTCAACTGAAAACAACAAACCAATTGAAATGCTATTTTCTCCTAAAGGACAGTTGACAAGCTAGTTAACCAAATACTGATTAAAACCAAAAGGTTTCCCCGTTTATGCGGATTCTATCGTAGTAGTGACTGATCTTGGTATTGTCCCAAATTTTCTGAAGCAGCGAATAAGCAATAAGTGACGCTGTGAGAATTTGTAAAATGTAGGACAAGACATCATGGAGTAAACCATCCAAATAAATGGCACCCTTTGAGCCCAATGAGAAAATAAACAGAGGGGATCAAGATCTAAACCAATAAGAGCAACAATGGCAACTCGTTTTTAAGTAATGTATTTATGGTTTTAGTGTTTTTTGTTGTTGGATGAAGAAGGGTTTTGAGCACGTAATGTTCCATGTTTGGTATTTTGTTATTTTTTAAAGATACATTTTCATTGTAGTTTATAACTTTTAAAATAATTTTCAAAGATTCATCAGTTGAACACAATCGGGTCAATCTGATTTGAAAATGCCAAAGTGACCACAGGATTAAACCAAATGCTAATGGGGGGAAATAAATCTCTACAATCCACAGGAAGCTTTGATCAGAGTCTATACTTTGTGTGCTGAGAATAATTCTTCGATCAGAGTCCATACTTTGTATGCTGAGGTTGATTCTTCGATCAGAGTCTATACTTTGTATGCTGAGGTTGATTCTTTGATCAGAGTCCTATTTGTAGTGCTGAGGTTAATTCTTTGATCAGAGTCTATACTTTGTATGCTGAGGTTAATTCTTTGATCAGAGTCCATAATGTGTATGCTGAGGTTGATTCTTTGATCAGAGTCCATAATGTGTATGCTGAGGTTGATTCTTTGATCAGAGTCTATACTTTGTATGCTGAGGTTAATTCTTTGATCAGAGTCCATAATTTGATGCTGAGGTTAATTCTTTGATCAGAGTCCATAATTTGTATGCTGAGGTTGATTCTTTGATCAGAGTCCATAATTTGTGTGCTGAGGTTAATTCTTTGATCAGAGTCTATACTTTGTATGCTGAGGTTAATTCTTTGATCAGAGTCCATAATGTGTATGCTGAGGTTGATTCTTTGATCAGAGTCTATACTTTGTATGCTGAGGTTAATTCTTTGATCAGAGTCCATAATTTGTGTGCTGAGGTTAATTCTTTGATCAGAGTCCATAATTTGTGTGCTGAGGTTAATTCTTTGATCAGAGTCCATAATTTGTGTGCTGAGGTTAATTCTTTGATCAGAGTCTATACTTTGTATGCTGAGGTTGATTCTTTGATCAGAGTCCATAATTTGTGTGCTGAGGTTAATTCTTTGATCAGAGTCCATAATTTGTGTGCTGAGGTTAATTCTTTGATCAGAGTCAATAATTTGTGTGCTGAGGTTAATTCTTTGAAATTCCGAGGTTTCATGCTGAAGACGTTCTCACCAAAACATTCAATATTTGGCATTGGTATCATGACAAAGCACAGGAATTTGGAATGGCAGTTCCTTTTGATAACTTTGAGCCTTTTGGCAATGGTCGCAGATCTTAAATTTCACTTGTGAAGACGATGACGATAACTGTCCTATTCTGTTATCTTCTATTTTATAAACTTTGTAAAAAAACTTTATATAAAAAAAAAGTAGGATCACTAATAGGAGACAAGGAAGACTTAGAAAGAAGAAAAAGTTTATCGACGGCTGCACTAAATAAATTATTATATGTATGGATTAGAAAAGATTAAATAAAATTAAACACTAAAATAAAATTATACACAACCCTTGTAAAATCCGGGCTTTTATACAACTGTGGAACATGGGCACTGACTGGAACTGAAGAGCAAAGATTAGACAGATTCCATAGAAAACAACTGAAAAGAGTCCTGAATATACGATACCCGACAAAAAATAAGCAATAAAATACTGTATGAAAAATGTAATGAAAGACCCTTATCCGTTCAAATCCTGGAGGCAAGATGGCGGGATTTTGGGCATATACTCAGAAGAGATGTAAATATACCAGTTAATAAAGCCATGAATACTTTTTTCACCCCATCTGGACACAAGAAATATCAAGGTAGACCACCCACATCAATTCACACTGTCCTCAATAGAGACCTAAAATGCCTTCAAAATAACAAAGTATTGAAATCAAAGGAAGACCTTACGAAATTAGTATCCACAGCAAAAGACCGTGAAAAGTGGAAGGAAACGACACAGATGATTAGAGAGGCAGCTGAGGCATCCCGATCGGATGATTAGGAAGCGAAAGGCCTCAAGTCAGTAAGTCAGTCAGTATAAACTTTGTAGGAATGCAGCAAGGACAGTCAGACCTGCTGACATGACCTACAAGTGTTGTAGATGTGTTATATCAGACCTTCTCTCTCGATGTCTTGTGTAAATAAAATTGAAATAGAAATAAAATGAAAGAATAAAGGAAACTAAACAAAAAGGACTCATAAGATAAGAGATGGCCCTCCTCATAAAAGACTAGGTCTAGACACTTCAGCACGGTTTCCTCAAACTTCTCAGGACAAGCAAAAAAATGTTAGAGGAAACCGTGCCTTGCCAAAAACATAATTGATGGAGAGGAGGAGGAGGAGGAAGGGGGCAGTGAAACTCAGCTGTATGGTTATTGCTTCGTATTCGGAAGATACCTAGTTCGAATATCTACCGCATTATGTGAAGTTAGCCAACTGTCCCTAGCTCAATTTGAAGTGATGAGCTGCAGATTTATTTAATTTACTTTATTTCTATTTTGAGGGAGATAACTATATACATGATATATTACAAGGGGTTGGTGGGTGTGTGTGTGTGTGTGTGTGTGTGTGTGGTGTGTGTATTTACCGTCGTTGCCAACGATTAGCAAATCCTGAAATTAGAATGACTGGGTGGGGTTCTTGGCCTCCAATAGTGGGGCAGGGTGGCACTTATTGTGTCTTATATCCCTGTATATCTGTTTTCCAATTTGCTTTCTGTCTTTGTCTAGGAATGAGATTACTTGGTTTTGTCCTGGCCCTCGCTGGAGTCCTGGCTGGGAGGGAAACAGTCAAATGCATAGTTATTGTTTTGGGAGATGACATTTTTTTCCTTGTAAATCATCTCTCTGTTATGTATTATTATATTTGTTATTTTGAATTTATAATTATAATGTAAGCATTTGAGTGTATTCATCTTAGTAGGGACCTATGCTTGTATCTGGATGAGACTTTAAGGTGATCTCAAACTAAGTACATTGATGGCATGCTCTTGGAATCTACACCAATTCCACATTTGTACAATTCCCATTCGTCTTACCTTTTCTTGTGTGTTTTAATTGCAATTCTAGAACTTTTTACTATCCTTTTTTCTTCCTTTTTACCGGCGCTGATATGACCTATATGTGTTGCAAGCGCCATAAAACCCTTAAAAACGAAACAAATTTGAATGAATGGTGAAGTAATAAGAATAAGCAGAGAGGTGTCAGTTATAGTGACAGAGTGTATCATACCTGCAGTGTAGATAGACATACACATACGTAACTGACAATGTCAGTGTAGATAGACATACACATACGTAACTGACAATGTCAGTGTAGATAGACATACACATACGTAACTGACAATGTCAGTGTAGATAGACATACACATACGTAACTGACAATGTCAGTGTAGATAGACATACACATACGTAACTGACAATGTCAGTGTAGATAGACATACACATACGTAACTGACAATGTCAGTGTAGATAGACATACACATACATTACTGACAATGTCAGTGTAGATAGACATACACATACGTAACTGACAATGTCAGTGTAGATAGACATACACATACGTAACTGACAATGTCAGTGTAGATAGACATACACATACGTAACTGACAATGTCAGTGTAGATAGACATACACATGACACATACGTAACTGACAATGTCACAGGAAATCATCAGTGGTCAAAATCATTGGTCGCATTAAAAAAAAGAACAAATAAACTTTAATTAATTTTTGTTTTACGTTGGGTGGGTGAAATTAGTTCAAGGATGCTAAAAATAGATTTTATAGTCGTAAGTATAAAAACTTGGATTCCATTTGCATTTCAGTGTTTTAATGAGGACAGAAGAGGAAGTTTCTTAGAGTGTCAAAACCTCAAATTTCCCAGTATCGATCATTTTGACACGGAAATTCCCCCCTTCCCCCGGCATAATACCATTTCAAATTGATGAGTCACAAATGTTGAGTTAACCTTGACCCTAGACTCAAACCATTTAGTGTGATGTGATAGAGTCAGATGTGTACAGAGAGCAGTTGATCACTTTGTTTCGGTTTGCTGATCAAAAGTTGTGTGCAAAAATAAATAAAACAATTTCAAATAACGAAAATACGAAATAAACAGGAAATGTATCAGGATCAAAATTTTTTTGTTTCAAATGTTTTCTTCTTTGAAGTCGTTCTACTCATTACTGTAGATGACAAAGGTTTCTGTATCTGTTACATCTTCCATTCATTACTGTAGAAGACAAAGGTTTCTATATCTGTTACATCTTCCACTCATTACTGTAGATGACAAAGGTTTCTATATCTGTTACATCTTCCATTCATTACTGTAGATGACAAAGGTTTCTATATCTGTCACATCTTCCATTCATTACTGTAGATGACAAAGGTTTCTATATCTGTCACATCTTCCACTAATTACTGTAGATGACAAAGGTTTCTATATCTGTCACATCTTCCACTCATTACTGTAGATGACAAAGGTTTCTATATCTGTTACATCTTCCACTAATTACTGTAGATGACAAAGGTTTCTATATCTGTCACATCTTCCACTAATTACTGTAGATGACAAGGTTTCTATATCTGTCACATCTTCCATTCATTACTGTAGATGACAAAGGTTTCTATATCTGTCACATCTTCCACTCATTAATGTAGATGACAAAGGTTTCTGTATCTGTTACATCTTCCATTCATTACTGTAGATGACAAAGGTTTCTATATCTGTCACATCTTCCACTCATTACTGTAGATGACAAAGGTTTCTATATCTGTCACATCTTCCACTAATTACTGTAGATGACAAAGGTTTCTATATCTGTCACATCTTCCACTCATTACTGTAGAAGACAAAGGTTTCTATATCGGTCACATCTTCCACTAATTACTGTAGATGACAAAGGTTTCTATATCTGTCACATCTTCCACTCATTACTGTAGAAGACAAAGGTTTCTATATCTATCACATCTTCCACTCATTACTGTAGATGACAAAGGTTTCTATATCTGTCACATCTTCCACTAATTACTGTAGATGACAAAGGTTTCTATATCTGTTAAATCTTCCATTCATTACTGTAGAAGACAAAGATTTCTATATCTGTCACATCTTCCATTCATTACTGTAGATGACAAAGGTTTCTATATCTGTTACATCTTCCACTAATTACTGTAGATGACAAAGGTTTCTATATCTGTCACATCTTCCATTCATTACTGTAGATGACAAAGGTTTCTATATCTGTCACATCTTCCATTCATTACTGTAGATGACAAAGGTTTCTATATCTGTTACATCTTCCATTCATTACTGTAGATGACAAAGGTTTCTATATCTATCACATCTTCCATTCATTACTGTAGATGACAAAGGTTTCTATATCTGTTACATCTTCCATTCATTACTGTAGATGACAAAGGTTTCTATATCTGTTACATCTTCCATTCATTACTGTAGATGACAAAGGTTTCTATATCTATCACATCTTCCATTCATTACTGTAGATGACAAAGGTTTCTATATCTGTTACATCTTCCATTCATTACTGTAGATGACAAAGGTTTCTATATCTGTTACATCTTCCATTCATTACTGTAGAAGACAAAGATTTCTATATCTGTCACATCTTCCATTCATTACTGTAGATGACAAAGGTTTCTATATCTGTCACATCTTCCATTCATTACTGTAGATGACAAAGGTTTCTATATCTATCACATCCTCCATTCATTACTGTAGAAGACAAAGGTTTCTATATCTATCACATCTTCCACTCATTAGTGTAGATGACAAAGGTTTCTATATGTCACATCTTCCATTCATTACTGTAGATGACAAAGGTTTCTATATCTGTTACATCTTCCACTAATTACTGTAGATGACAATGGTTTCTATATCTGTTACATCTTCCATTCATTACTGTAGATGCCAAATGTTTCTATATCTGTTACATCTTCCACTAATTACTGTAGATGACAAAGGTTTCTATATCTATCACATCTTCCATTCATTACTGTAGATGACAAAGGTTTCTGTATCTGTCACATCTTCCACTAATTACTGTAGATGACAAAGGTTTCTATATCTCTCACATCTTCCATTCATTACTGTAGATGACAAAGATTTCTGTATCTGTCACATCTTCCACTAATTACTGTAGATGACAAAGGTTTCTATATCTGTCACATCTTCCACTAATTACTGTAGAAGACAAAGGTTTCTATATCTATCACATCTTCCATTCATTACTGTAGATGACAAAGGTTTCTATATCTGTCACATCTTCCACTAGTTACTGTAGATAACAAAGGTTTCTATATCTGTTACATCTTCCATTCATTACTGTAGATGACAAAGGTTTCTATATCTGTTACATCTTCCATTCATTACTGTAGATGACAAAGGTTTCTATATCTGTTACATCTTCCATTCATTACTGTAGATGACAAAGGTTTCTATATCTATCACATCTTCCATTCATTACTGTAGATGACAAAGGTTTCTATATCTGTTACATCTTCCACTCATTACTGTAGATGACAAAGGTTTCTATATCTGTCACATATTCCATTCATTACTGTAGATGACAAAGGTTTCTATATCTATCACATCTTCCACTAATTACTGTAGATGACAAAGGTTTCTATATCTGTCACATCTTCCACTCATTACTGTAGATGACAAATGTTTCTATATCTGTCACATCTTCCACTAATTACTGTAGATGACAAAGGTTTCTATATCTGTCACATCTTCCACTCATTACTGTAGATGACAAATGTTTCTATATCTGTTACATCTTCCATTCATTACTGTAGATGACAATGGTTTCTATATCTGTTACATCTTCCACTAATTACTGTAGATGACAAAGGTTTCTATATCTGTCACATCTTCCACTAATTACTGTAGATGACAAATGTTTCTATATCTGTCACATCTTCCATTCATTACTGTAGATGACAAAGGTTTCTATATCTGTTACATCTTCCACTAATTACTGTAGATGACAAATGTTTCTATATCTGTCACATCTTCCACTAATTACTGTAGATGACAAAGGTTTCTGTATCTGTTACATCTTCCATCATTACTGTAGATGACAAAGGTTTCTATATCTGTCACATCTTCCATTATTACTGTAGAAGACAAAGGTTTTATCTGTAATTCCCTTAGTATACAAGTTCTATATCTGTCACATTCCATATTACTGTAGATGACAAAGGTTTCTGTATCTGTCTACATCTTCCACTCATTACTGTAGATGACAAAGGTTCTATATGTTCATCTTCATAATTATGTAATGAAGTTTTGTTTGTTGTTTGTTGTTGCTTTAGGTCTCTTCCAACACAATTGAGGTTATATGAGAGACCGCTGAAACAAAAAAACAAGCAATCTAACAAAAATAGTACAAATGTAAATCAAAATCATAACCTAAAGATATCATAAGCTAAATTATAAATAACCAAGAACAAACAGGCAGAAGATTTACAGAAAAAAAAAAATATCCCCTGTCAAAAATACAATCACAAACCAAAGAAGCAGGATAGGCTAGTAAAGAGAAGAAGAAACGACATCACTATCGGATCGTACACCCATGCGAACATCATAGGTATATGATTCAAGGGTGATGCTCCCATCCAAGACAAAGGTTTCTATATCTGTCACATCTTCCACTAATTACTGTAGATGACAAAGGTTTCTATATCTGTCACATCTTCCATTCATTACTGTAGATGACAAAGGTTTCTGTATCTGTTACATCTTCCACTAATTACTGTAGAAGACAAATGTTTCTATATCTGTCACATCTTCCACTCATTACTGTAGATGACAAAGGTTTCTGTATCTGTTACATCTTCCATTCATTACTGTAGATGACAAAGGTTTCTATATCTGTCACATCTTCCACTAATTACTGTAGATGACAAAGGTTTCTGTATCTGTTACATCTTCCATTCATTACTGTAGATGACAAAGGTTTCTGTATCTGTTACATCTTCCACTCATTACTGTAGATGACAAAGGTTTCTATATCTGTTACATCTTCCACTAATTACTGTAGATGACAAATGTTTCTATATCTGTTACATCTTCCATTCATTACTGTAGATGACAAAGGTTTCTATATCTGTCACATCTTCCATTCATTACTGTAGATGACAAAGGTTTCTATATCTGTCACATCTTCCACTAATCACTGTAGATGACAAAGGTTTCTATATCTGTCACATCTTCCACTAATTACTGTAGAAGACAAAGGTTTCTATATCTATCACATCTTCCACTCATTACTGTAGATGACAAAGGTTTCTATATCTGTTACATCTTCCATTCATTACTGTAGATGACAAAGGTTTCAATATCTGTTACATCTTCCATTCATTACTGTAGATGACAAAGGTTTCTATATCTGTTACATCTTCCATTCATTACTGTAGATGACAAAGGTTTTTATATCTGTCACATCTTCCATTCATTACTGTAGATGACAAAGGTTTCTATATCTGTCACATCTTCCATTCATTACTGTAGATGACAAATGTTTCTATATCTGTCACATCTTCCATTCATTACTGTAGATGACAAAGGTTTCTATATCTGTCACATCTTCCATTCATTACTGTAGATGACAAAGGTTTCTATATCTGTCACATCTTCCACTCATTACTGTAGATATGACTTTTGACAAAGGTTTCTGTATCCGTCACACCTTGCAGTCATTGGTACAAGAGAATTATTATCATTATTCACTGAGATTTAACTGATATGCTTGTAATGTCTCGTTATGCAACCTTAAACAATGAAATTAACAAGTCACATATAAATAAATAAATCTTAAATTAATACACCACAATATTTGAATGTTTTTACAGTAATAAAACACCAGAATCCCAAGCACAGCAAGACGACATGATATTGTCCTTTGTAGGGATGGATATCACACTCGATGTAACAAACAGACTGTTTCATCTGAAAAGGAAAGAAATTTTTACAAAATAACCCCACATTACAGGAAAACATATAAAATGTCCAACATACTGAAACGCCCGTGACGATTGACGTTAAGTTAGATAAGTAGACACTTTGTATAAATAATTGTGCGATTGTGGTTTATGTTTAAAACCATCACAGAGTTTGGAATTCTCGGAATTCTCTGTTTTCTGTCATTCTAACTATGAAATAAGATTGTCTTCATTGTGTATTACAGTGATTTATATTACACAATTAAGGTATCCCAAACATAAAAGTCCCAGTAGCTCAGTTGATAGAGCACTCGCTTCACAATCAAAGGGACTGAGATTGATCCTGGATGCAGTCTGACCCCCCTGATAGCCCAGCAGTTATTGGGTAGCTAGATCTGTTAGATCTGCAGAAAGTACTAATGTCCTATCCAAAGATAGCAAGTAATTGTTATCGTCTGTTTCATGCTATAGAAAACTGGATAAACTTCGGCTCCATGGGTTGCATGGCTCTGAAGGACAACTTTTTTCAAACATAAAAATGGCTTTGACTGTGGAATGAATGGCTTTTTTTCAAACATAAAAATGGCTTTGACTGTGAAATGAATTGCTTTTTTTCAAACATAAAAATGGCTTTGACTGTGGAATGAATGGCAAGTCCATTTCCAGTCGACCTCAGTAAATTCTCTGCATGAATGTTTAAATTTTAATCAAATTTATTACAGTTGATCGCATCAGTTTTTAAAATTAAATTTGGCAGTAAAGTGTACAGGGAGTTAATTATTTCTCAAAATGTGAGTAATTTATAATTAACGATAATTTCCCTTCAATAAACAACATAAAAATCAAATTTATATCATAGTTCCTATTACTTTCTAAATATTTCCTTTTTGTAAATTTCTTTGCGTTCACAACCAAGTTACACTTGAGATAGCAATATGCAGAGTTTACAACATAAAAAAGTGCATGTAATGACCTTGAGTCAATAGCGCTCAACAAATAATTGTTATCGTGACCCCAAGGTCAAGCCCCCACTAAGGTGAAGGGGGATGACTGGGTGGTAAGGTGTTGGTCAGGTTGAGTTCATGAAACAACTAAAGGCACAGCTTTTCGTTTCTATGTCAGGTAAAGGAAGTGGGGATGGATAGGCCAGATAGAAAACTTGCCAGCAACAATACAAGATTGGCTCTCCCATGGAATCCCCAAAATGGAAGAAGACCAGGGAGGTCAAGTTGCCGAGTGACGCAGACGATTGGAGAGAGCAAAGAGGGATGGATATACATTAGAGTAAGTGGGGATGACCAATGCTCTGACTAGGGTTAAGAACTTCAGTCAAGAACAGAATAGTCCTTCAGAGCCACTGGACCCATAGAATTCCCTTTAATCATCCCATAGGGAAATTTGTCTCCAAGGGAATAACCCAGGCGTCAGCCGCAGTGCAGTGCCACAAATTAAGCTAGGGCGAGGTGACTAGGCCACACAGCGCAGCAGCAGGTGATCGAACGTGGTACCTTTTTGGTTCGAAGCAAAGACCGTACAGCTGAGCCACGATGCCCCTAGAACCAGAGTTTATCCCATTTTCTATAGCATATATGGAAAATAGTAATTGCTTGCTACCCTTTGGATAGGAGGCTAGTCTATCGCAAAGTATTTCCCATCAGATCTAACAGACCCAGCAACCCAATCACTACTGTGTGGAACTGGAGGGGTTGGAAAAAAAACTTCAATTTCACCTGGGATCAATCTCTGTCCCTTTGCGTGTGAAGCGAGTGCTCTACCAACTGAGCTATCGGGACCCCTTTGAGAATAGAATGAGGGAATCTTGTTTTGTCATTACCTGTACCTGTGTTATCCCTGTCACAGATGGTGTTTTGTCATTACCTGTGTTATCCCTTTTGTTATTACCTGTGTTATCCCTTTTGTCATTACCTGTCTTATCCCTTTTGTCATTACCTGTGTTATCCCTTTTGTTATTACCTGTGTTATCCCTTTTGTTATTACCTGTGTTATCCCTTTTGTCATTACCTGTGTTATCCCTTTTGTCATTACCTGTGTTATCGCTTTTGTCATTACCTGTGTTATCCCTGTCACAAATGGTGTTTTGTCATTACCTGTGTTATCCCTTTTGTCCTTACCTGTGTTATCCCTTTTGTCATTATCTGTGTTATCCCTTTTGTCATTACCTGTGTTATCCCTTTTGTTATTACCCGTGTTATCCCTGTAACAAATGGTATTTTGTCATTACCTGTGTTATCCCTGTCACAAACGGTGTTTTGTCATTACCTGTGTTATCCCTTTTGTCATTACCTGTGTTATCCCTGTCACAAATGGTGTTTTGTCATTACCTGTGTTATCCCTGTCATAAACGTGTTTTGTCATTACCTGTGTTATCTCTTTTGTCATTACCTGTGTTATCCCTTTTGTCATTACCTGTGTTATCCCTTTTGTCATTACCTGTGTTATCCCTTTTGTCATTACCTGTGTTATCCCTGTCACAAATGGTGTTTTGTCATTACCTGTGTTATCTCTTTTGTCATTACCTGTGTTATCCCTTTTGTCATTACCTGTGTTATTCCTGTCACAAACGGTGTTTTGTCATTACCTGTGTTGTCTCTTTTGTCATTACCTGTGTTATCCCTTTTGTCATTACCTGTGTTATCCCTGTCACAAATGGTGTTTTGTCATTACCTGTGTTATCTCTTTTGTCATTACCTGTGTTATCCCTGTCACAAATGGTGTTTTGTCATTACCTGTGTTATCTCTTTTGTCATTACCTGTGTTATCCCTTTTGCCATTACCTGTGTTATCCCTTTTGTCATTACCTGTGTTATCCCTTTTGTCATTACCTGTGTTATCTCTTTTGTCATTACCTGTGTTATCCCTGTCACAAATGGTGTTTTGTCATTACCTGTGTTATCTCTTTTGTCATTACCTGTGTTATCCCTTTTGTCATTACCTGTGTTATCCCTGTCACAAATGGTGTTTTGTCATTACCTGTGTTATCCCTTTTGTCATTACCTGTGTTATCCTTGTCACAAACGGTGTTTTGTCATTACCTGTGTTATCCCTTTTGTCATTACCTGTGTTATCCCTTTTGTCATTACCTGTGTTATCCCTTTTGTCATTACCTGTGTTATCCCTTTTGTCATTACCTGTGTTATCCCTGTCACAAATGGTCTTGTAAAAACTTGAGGACGGTTGTCTTGTAATGTTCTATAGCATCGTGACTACGAATGCCGTGTCTTTCATTGGGGTAGACCTGATCACAACAAAATGGAACAAAAGATTCAATTATCAACTCACTGAAATCGAACACAACTGTCAAACAACCCTCCAGTCACGACTAACACCCATATTTCCAGTATCCCTTTTTCTAAGAGAAATAAAAAATGTTTAAACAAAAAAAAAAAGAAGAAAACCTGAGCATTCACATAGTGAAATATCAAGTAGCAATGGCAAAAGCGCTTAACAAGGAGTCCCTAGCCAAAAGCAACACTTAACATGTAGGACAAGACATGATGCCTGTTAGACATTTGATGATGTATTGGTGCTTGAGACATTTGATGATGTATTGGTGCTTGAGACATTTGATGATGTATTGGTGCTTGAGACATTTAATCATGTATTGATGCTTGAGACATTTGATGATGTATTGGTGCTTGAGACATTTGATGATGTATTGGTGCTTGAGACATTTGATGATGTATTGGTGTTTGAGACATTTGACGATGTATTGGTGCTTGAGACATTTGATGATATATTGGGGTTGGAGACATTTGATGATGTATTGGTGCTTGAGACATTTGATGATGTATTGGTTTGAAACATTTGATGATGTATTGGTGCTTGAGACATTTGATGATGTATTGGTGCTTGAGACATTTGATGATGTGTTGGTGCTTGAGACATTTGATGATGTACTGGTGCTTGAGACATTTGATGATTTATTTATGCTTGAGATATTTGATGATGTATTGGTGCTTGAGACATTTGATGATGCATTGGTGCTTGAGACATTTGACGATGTATTGGTGCTTGAGACATTTGATGATGTATTGGTGCTTGAGACATTTGACGATTATTGGTGCTTGAGACATTTGATGATGTATTGGTGCTTGAGACATTTGACGATTATTGGTGCTTGAGACATCTGATGATGTATTGGTGCTTGAGACATTTGATGAAGCATTGGTGCTTGAGACATTTGATGATGTATTGGTGCTCGAGACATTTGATGATGTATTGGTGCTTGAGACATTTAGTGATGTATTGGTGCTTGAGACATTTGATGATATATTGGGGCTGGAGACATTTGATGATGTATTGGTGCTTGAGACATTTGATGATGTATTGGTTTAAAACATTTGACGATGTATTGGTGCTTGAGACATTTGATGATGTATTGGTGCTTGAGACATTTGAAGATTATTGGTGCTTGAGACATTTGATGATGTATTGGTGCTTGAGACATTTGATGATGTATTGGTGCTTGAGACATTTGATGATGTATTGGTGCTTGAGACATTTGATGATGTATTGGTGCTTGAGACATTTGATGATATATTGGTGCTTGAGACATTTGATGATGTATTGGTGCTTTAGACATTTGATGGTGTATTGGTGCTTGAGACATTGACGATGTATTGGTGCTTGAGACATTTGATGATGTATTGGTGCTTGAGACATTTGATGATATATTGGTGCTTGAGACACTTGACGATTATTGGTGCTTGAGACATTTAATGATGTATTGGTGCTTGAGACATTTGATGATGTATTGGTGCTTGAGACATTTGATGATGCATTGGTGCTTGAGACACTTGACGATGTATTGGTGCTTGAGACATTTAACGATATATTGGTGCTTGAGACATTTGATGATATATTGGGGCTGGAGACATTTGATGATGTATTGCTGCTTGAGACATATGATTATGTATTGGTGCTTGAGACATTTGATGATATATTGGTTTGAGACATTTGATGATGTTATTGGTGCTTGAGACATTTGATGATGTCTTGGTGCTTGAGACATTTAATCACGTATTGGTGATTGAGACATTTGATCATATATTGGTGCTTGAGACATTTGATGATGTATTAGTGCTTGAGACTTTTGATGATGGATTATTGCTTGAGACATTTAATGATGTATTGGTGCTTGAGATATTTAATGATTTATTGTTGCTTGAGACAATTGATGATGTATTGGTGCTTGAGACATTTGATGATATATTGGTGCTTGAGACATTTGATGATGTATTGGTGCTTAAGACATGTGATGATGTATTGGTGCTTGAGACATTTGATGATGTATTGGTGCTTGAGACATTTCTGTCATTTCAGCCTCAGGAAAGAGAGAAAAAAGTTGATAAATCTGAAATATATCTGATCTAGCAGGCTCAAAGGAAATATAAGACAAAAGAATGCAGAAGAACAAGAAAATGGGAGTAAAGTCAATCCACAAATACAGGGAAGTAAAATATCAATGCACAAAGAAAAGCATTTCAAGTCAACAAGAGCATTTATATAGGACAATATCCACTTGACATGCTCAAAGCATTTTACAAGGGATCAACAGCCAACAGCAACACTTGACATGTAGGTAGAGACATCACACCTCTTAGTCGATATAACACTTTTTATTTTCACTGACAGAAACAGTGAGAGAATGTGAGTAAAGAGCCTTTTCCAAGGACTCAACTCTGCGCCACTATGAGTGGGACTCAAAACAGGGATCCCTGTGAGTGTCCTCGTTGTACAAGAGCACATAGCCACACAAAAAAGAATAAAGAATGGGATGTTGGATTGACCTGCAATTGTAACGGTTTGAATGCGGAGACCATGCTGTTGATGAGGACACTGGAGTGGTTAAAATGGACATTCTCGTCTATCAGGCCATGGATCAACAACAGTCGAGTGTCACTGAAAAAAATATCAAAATACAAGGATGAGGCTGTGGCAAAACAGACATCAATAGGAAATAAACTCCTATACAAAATTATTTAAACATCAAAACTGGCAAAACAGGTGGTTATCCTAAAGATTGTCACAAAAACAGACATCAATAGGAAATAAACTCCTATACAAACTTATTTAAACATCAAAACTGTGTCAAAACAGGTGGTTATCCTAAAGATTGTCACAAAAACAGACATTAATAGGAAACTCCTATACAAAAATAGACTAAAAACTGACAATCTGGTATCAATATAATAGCAATAATATATAGCTTGAAAAAGTCTGGACAAATATTTTTGGACTATTTGAAGATATATTTCTGATATCATGTTGGTGCCAGATTGGCAATCATCAAATATTTTCTACAAACAAGCATGGGAGACGATCATAATTTTTACTTTATAATTTTGCGCCTTTGCATATGTGAAATGCACTTAATTTTTTTTTAAAACCTCACCAGTCCTAGCTGCCACATCAACAATAACAACATGCATAACTATGTTTGACCTTCAACGTTTATGATCTGAGGGAATTTTGTGAAAACTAATCACCCAACTCTGGCAGTCTTCAAACAAAAACAAAGAGTTGGGTGACAGTCTTCAAACAAAAACAAAGAGTTGGGTGACAGTCTTCAAACAAAAACAAAGAGTTGGGTGACAGTCTTCAAACAAAAACATAGAGTTGGGTGACAGTCTTCAAACAAAAACAAAGAGTTGGGTGACTTACAGGCCAGACTCTGACATGAAATCCGCAGGGAACAAGAAACAGATGGCGGCCTACAATAAGCTGGAGAGTCAATGGCCTAAGTGACTTCAACTTCATTCTATAAATCTATTTGTTTTATAAAGGACAGTGAAAGTGTTGCTGCTTGAAACTGGAGGAATTGAAAACTAGGAAATGAAATAATAATAATAATAATGCTGAAAACTTATATAGTGCTATAACTCCGAGACACCAGACTCAAAGCTTAAACAAAGATGATGTGGACATTTCGGGTTTGCCCCTTTTCAACAAAACATTAAAGACTTTAAGGAGAATTCTATTTCCTGTCCCATCATTGTTTTGTTTATTCATCTTCACCATTCTCACATCTCCCATTCTTCTTGAGTATTTTATTCATCGTGTTTTCTTGAACGGATGCTTCCATTTCATTTCTTATTGTTATTTATAGTTTTATAAAGGCAATGGGGTTCCTGAAAGATCAGTTGGTAGAGGACTCGCTTCACAAGATAAGGAACCGTGATCGATCCCGGGTGTAGTTTAAATTTTTTTGTGACCCCCATTGTCCACCCATCAGTGATTGGGTAACTGGGTCTGTTACATCTGGTGGAAAGTACTTTGTGATAGACTAGCGTCCTATGGAAACTGGGATAAACTCCTTGACATCATGGGTCTATTGGTTCTGAAGGACTACAGAAGAAAGGGCAATGGCTGCAAGTTTTTAAAGCAACAAAAACTGAAATCCAGGGTTGGCAACCTCAATACAAGAAAAACATTGCTTGTCCAAAACAGTCGGATCTGGGACAAAGTGTACAATTGGAAAATGGAACCCTTCAGTCATCTCTCACTGCCTGCCCTTGGGTAATTTGGGAAATAGAAAATCTTATAACAAGTTTATGTGGGTGAACTATTTCATAAGAAAAACTTGAAAAAAAAAATTATTATGAGCAATGCAAACTTACCACATAAAGCTATCAAACAACAATTGTTAAAATATACATTTCAGGCAGCAAGGAGAATGCCAAGAAAACTTCTGAGAACTAGTACAGAATAGAAACAATTTTTTGGATTAAAATGTTTAGATATGATTCTCATTAAAAACAACAACAACAACAACATACAATCTGACAAAGGTGAAAAGAAGAAAATCAAGATTACACTTGCCAACTTTTCAAAATGACAAAAAGGGAATTTTAGATCAGTCAAACCTAAGACTGCCTCACTGACAACTAAAAGCAAATCCAAAGAGCAAATAAAAGACAAAACAATAATTTACAGTTCCATGACTATTTTGTAGAGTATGTGTTGTTTTGTTTGTCATCCTGTTGCTATGACCAGATCCAAGTCAAACGAATACTTGAAAACGAGGCACTGTAGACGTTCTATACAATATCATAATATCAAACATAACCATGGTGATTAAACTATATTACAATATCCACATGTCTAATATTAATATTCCCTTTTAAGAATATTAAAAATGTGAAGCTCTAATTGGGAAAATCTATCTATAATCGGGAGTCAGGGAACAGGGCAACCAGATCAGGAATTTCTCAATCAAATCAGAAGGGTTGGCAGATCTGCTTTTCTGGCCTGGAGTTGGCAGCCCTGGCAATCCCACAGTTTTATAGTCATTTAATTCCAAATCCACCTGGCTCTACCTGACAATATACCATTTAGAGTTGACGGGTGACATTTGACAGTCAAGAAACAAAAGAGTGGCAAATAGTCCAGACTGACCTTTCAGGAATGAGGTCAATGTAGGACAAGACACTTCCATTCTTGTAAGCATGGGGATTATGCTGGGGCAGACCCAAGTACCTCTCTGTGTAACCCGTGTCATAGAGTTCCCAGTCCACCACTGGGGCACCCGCTATGGCAACCTAGTCATAAAGATAAAACATTTCAACATTCCAATGTTCATTGTAAGTGTTTGTACTTTGCTGCTCGAAGCTCGAAGAAATAAATAACAATGTGAAATTGAATGTAAGCTTAAATTTAATTATGAAAACAGATGAAATGGATGTTTTGGGTTTCCCCTTTATCAAAAAACATGATGAATGAAACACTACAGATGAATGAGATGATGTGGTAGTGGCCACTAGTGGCCATCTATCTGTTTTCGTAATTAAATTTAAGCTTACATTCAATTTCACATTGTTATTTATTTCAATGTTCCATGTAAGCATGCGGGTTGTGGTTTATGTCCGATGGTTTTCAGGGTTTGACGGCCCTTGCCACACATTGAGGTCATTTCAGCACCAGTAAAAAGACAGAAAATGGGATAGTCAAAAGATCTGGATTTATTATTGAAAGCACATGAGAAAAAATTAAGACAAAGGGGAAATGGTTCAAATAGCGAACCACCCTTTGATGAAAAAATTCAAACATGAATACAAACTGTAAATTTCAGCCCCTTACCTTAAATACATCCCTTCGTTGTGTCAGACCCATCAGAGCTAAATATCCACCTGGATTGAAAAGAAAAGAAAGCAA
>NC_088373.1:18109612-18159612 GCF_034508935.2 Berghia stephanieae | reverse complement strand
TCACTGCTTCATTCACATCTTTTCAAATTTCTGTCTTTCTGCCCTGTCTGTCACTGTTTCATTCACATCTTTTCAAATTTCTGTCTTTCTGCCCTGTCTGTCACTGTTTCATTCACATCTTTTCAAATTTCTGTCTTTCTGCCTTATCTGTCACTGTTTCATTCACATCTTTTCAAATTTCTGTCTTTCTGCCTTATCTGTCACTGTTTCATTCACATCTTTTCAAATTTCTGTCTTTCTGCCTTATCTGTCACTGTTTCATTCACATCTTTTCAAATTTCTGTCTTTCTGCCTTATCTGTCACTGTTTCATTCACATCTTTTCAAATTTCTGTCTTTCTGCCTTATCTGTCACTGTTTCATTCACATCTTTTCAAATTTCTGTCTTTCTGCCTTATCTGTCACTGTTTCATTCACATCTTTTCAAATTTCTGTCTTTCTGCCTTATCTGTCACTGTTTCATTCACATCTTTTCAAATTTCTGTCTTTCTGCCCTATCTGTCACTGTTTCATTCACATCTTTTCAAATTTCTGTCTTTCTGCCTTATCTGTCACTGTTTCATTCACATCTTTTCAAATTTCTATCTTTTCGTGACAATTTGAGTCTTACTTTTGTCCTTTGAAAGAGTTGGTAACCATCTGGACTTGAGGACCACCGTATACGAAAAGGACAGTGGGATACCTTCGACCTTCTTCAAGACCATGGGGCCGGAGGTAAAGGCCATAGGCTGTGTGACCAGCCTGACTCAAATACTGAAAAGGGGTAGGGGGGATGTAACCTAGTGTATCTGAGGAGGAAAGTGGAGGGTTGGTGTCATCTATAATTTATCAAATGGCACATTTGATTCCATTGTCTTTATGTGTGTGTCTATATAGTATGACATTTATTGTCTTCCAATGAGGGTTCAAGTCCTGCACTGAGCGGTGCATAGCTAAATCCTTGAAAAAGACCTTTTGAATATTCTCTCACCATATTCAAGTAGTACCTGACAGTTAACAACGTCTCTCACCATAATCAAGTAGTACTTGACAGTTAACAACGTCTCTCACCATATTCAAGTAGTACCTTACAGTTAACAACGTCTCTCACCATATTCAAGTAGTACCTGACAGTTAACAACGTCTCTCACCATAATCAAGTAGTACTTGACAGTTAACAACGTCTCTCACCATATTCAAGTAGTACCTTACAGTTAACAACGTCTCTCACCATATTCAAGTAGTACTTGACAGTTAACAACGTCTCTCACCATATTCAAGTAGTACCTTACAGTTAACAACGTCTCTCACCATATTCAAGTAGTACTTGACAGTTAACAACGTCTCTCACCATATTCAAGTAGTACCTGACAGTTAACAACGTCTCTCACCATATTCAAGTAGTACCTGACAGTTAACAACGTCTCTCACCATATTCAAGTAGTACTTGACAGTTAACAACGTCTCTCACCATATTCAAGTAGTACCTGACAGTTAACAACGTCTCTCACCATATTCAAGTAGTACCTTACAGTTAACAACGTCTCTGGTGAAAAAAAATAATTGCGATATGACCTGGTGTCCTGTCTCATCCCACATTTTAATGTTTGCTGTTGGCTAGGGGCACTTTATATAGCACTTTGAGCACATTTAGTTGAATTTGCACTATATAAATGCTCAAGTCTTACCAACTAGTCTGTAATAAAATTATCATTTATTCTTCCTTTGGTTCATAATCTGATGCATTTTTTTAAATTACAAATTTGAAGAACCTTTTTATTATCTGTGCTTTGGAAATTGGGTCAGGGTGGATTATTTCTTGGTTCTTTTTAGCACTTTTTGGTTTCAACTTTTGGTTTTGGTCTGCTCCTCAAATCAACATTTTTCAAATAACACCCGCCCCGAAAAAAACCCATATCAAATTAAACTAAAGGCAAAAATAAAAACAACAAAACAACAAATTGACTATGTTACAATTGGGAATAGTTGAAAATGTATGGGCCAAATGTTTGAAGATAAAAATAGATATAAAATACAAGACAGACATTGAGAATTATTTTCTCTTCAACTTCCCTCTGTCTTATAGTGCAATAATACATCCAGCACATTGGAGAGAGGCATTATAGGAGATTTATCACCCTGACATAACTATAGCACCACAACTATATCCACTCAGGACATTATAAGAGATTTATCACCCTGACATAACTATAGCACCACAACTGTCTCCACTCAGGACATTATAGGAGATTTATCACCCTGACATAACTATAGCACCACAACTATATCCACTCAGGACATTATAGGAGATTTATCACCCTGACATAACTATAGCACCACAACTGTCTCCACTCAGGACATTATAAGAGATTTATCACCCTGACATAACTATAGCACCACAACTATATCCACTCAGGACATTATAGGAGATTTATCATCCTGACATAACTATAGCACCACAACTATATCCACTCAGGACATTAGAAGAGATTTATCACCGACCCATGACACATCTAACTATAGATTACACCTACAACTATCCAAACTACTAGGACATTATAGGAGATTTATCACCCTGACATAACTATAGCACCACAACTATATCCACTTGGACATTATAGGAGATTTATCACCCTGACATAACTATAGCACCACAACTATATCCACTCTGGACATTATAGGAGATTTATCACCCTGACATAACTATAGCACCACAACTATATCCACTCAGGACATTATAGAGAATTTATCACCCTGACATAACTATAGCCAACTGCCACGACATATATATCCCGATACTCAGACCAAATATTCTAGATAGAGATTTATCACCCTGACATAACTATAGCACCACAACTGTATCCACTCGGACATTAAGAGATTTATCACCCTGACATAACTATAGCACCACAACTATTCCACTCTGGACATTATAGGAGATTTATCACCCTGACATAACTATAGCACACAACTATATCCACTCAGGACATTATGAGAGATTTATCACCCTGACATAACTATAGCACCACAACTTTCCACTCTGGACATTATAGGAGATTTATCACCCTGACATAACTATAGCACACAACTATATCCACTCAGGACATTATAGGAGATTTATCACCCTGACATAACTATAGCACCACAACTATATCCACTCTGGACATTTATAGAGATTTATCACCCTGACATAACTATAGCACCACAACTATATCCACTCTGGACATTATAGGAGATTTATCACCCTGACATAACTATAGCACACAACTAGTATCCACTCAGGACATTATAAGGATTTATCACCCTGACATAACTATAGCACCACAACTGTCTCCACTCAGGACATTATAGGAGATTTATCACCCTGACATAACTATAGCACTACAACTTATCCACTCTGGACATTATAGGAGATTTATCACCCTGACATAACTATAGCACCACAACTGATTCCACTCAGGACATTAAAGGAGATTTATCACCCTGACATAACTATAGCACACAACGTATCCACTCTGGACATTATAGGAGATTTATCACCCTGACATAACTATAGCACCACAACTGTTACCACTCAGGACATTAAGAGATTTATCACCCTGACATAACTATAGCACCACAACTGTCTCCACTCTGGACATTATAGGAGATTTATCACCCTGACATAACTATAGCACCACAACTGTCTCCACTCAGGACATTATAGGAGATTTATCACCCTGACATAACTATAGCACCACAACTGTCTCCACTCAGGACATTATAGGATATTTATCACCCTGACATAACTATAGCACCACAACTGTCTCCACTCAGGACATTATAGAAGATTAATCACCCTGACATAACTATAGCACCACAACTGTCTCCACTCTGGACATTATAAGAGATTTATCACCCTGACATAACTATAGCACCACAACTGTCTCCACTCAGGACATTTAGAAGATTTATCACCCTGACATAACTATAGCACCACAACTGTCTCCACTCAGGACATTATAGGAGATTACACGAAAATATAGACACAACACCACTGACATTATAGAGATTATACCTGACAAACCACACACAATATCCACTCAGGACATTAGAAGAGATTTATCACCCTGACATAACTATAGCACCACAACTATATCCACTCAGGACATTAAAGAGATTTATCACCCTGACATAACTATAGCACCACAACTATATCCACTCAGGACATTAAGTAGAATTTATCACCCTGACAATAACTATAGCACCACAACTATATCCACTATGGACATTATAAGAGATTTATCACCCTGACATAACTATAGCACACAACTATATCCACTCAGGACATTGAGAGATTTATCACCCTGACATAACTATAGCACTACAACTATATCCACTCAGGACATTAGAGAGATTTATCACCCTGACATAACTATAGCACCACAACTGTCTCCACTCAGGACATTATAGGAGATTTATCACCCTGACATAACTATAGCACACAACTGTCTCCACTCAGGACATTATAGGAGATTTATCACCCTGACATAACTATAGCACCACAACTATATCCACTCAGGACATTATAGGAGATTTATCACCCTGACATAACTATAGCACCACAACTATCCACTCAGGACATTATAGGAGATTTATCACCCTGACATAACTATAGCACCACAACTGTCTCCACTCAGGACATTATAGGAGATTTATCACCCTGACATAACTATAGCACTACAACTATATCCACTCAGGACATTATAGGAGATTTATCACCCTGACATAACTATAGCACCACAACTGTCTCCACTCAGGACATTATAGGAGATTTATCACCCTGACATAACTATAGCACCACAACTATATCCACTCAGGACATTAGAGGAGATTAATCACTCTGACATAACTATAGCACCACAACTGTCTCCACTCTGGACATTATAAGAGATTTATCACCCTGACATAACTATAGCACTACAACTATATCCACTCAGGACATTATAAGAGATTTATCACCCTGACATAACTATAGCACCACAACTGTCTCCACTGGACATTATAAGAGATTTATCACCCTGACATAACTATAGCACCACAACTATATCCACTCAGGACATTATAGGAGATTTATCACCCTGACATAACTATAGCACCACAACTATATCCACTCTGGACATTATAGGAGATTTATCACCCTGACATAACTATAGCACTACAACTATATCCACTCAGGACATTATAGGAAATTTATCACCCTGACATAACTATAGCACCACAACTATATCCACTCAGGACATTATAGGAGATTTATCACCCTGACATAACTATAGCACCACAACTATATCCACTCAGGACATTATAAGAGATTTATCACCCTGACATAACTATAGCACCACAACTATATCCACTCAGGACATTATAGGAGATTTATCACCCTGACATAACTATAGCACCACAACTGTCTCCACTCAGGACATTATAGGAGATTTATCACCCTGACATAACTATAGCACCACAACTATATCCACTCAGGACATTAGAGGAGATTAATCACCCTGACATAACTATAGCACCACAACTGTCTCCACTCTGGACATTATAAGAGATTTATCACCCTGACATAACTATAGCACTACAACTATATCCACTCAGGACATTATAAGAGATTTATCACCCTGACATAACTATAGCACCACAACTGTCTCCACTCAGGACATTATAGGAGATTTATCACCCTGACATAACTATAGCACCACAACTATATCTACTTTGGACATTATAGGAGATTTATCACCCTGACATAACTAAAGCACCACAACTGTCTCCACTCAGGACATTATAGGAGATTTATCACCCTGACATAACTATAGCACCACAACTATATCCACTCAGGACATTATAGGAGATTTATCACCCTGACATAACTATAGCACCACAACTGTCTCCACTCAGGACATTATAGGAGATTTATCACCCTGACATAACTATAGCACCACAACTGTCTCCACTCAGGACATTATAGGAGATTTATCACCCTGACATAACTATAGCACCACAACTATATCCACTCAGGACATTATAGGAGATTTATCACCCTGACATAACTATAGCACCACAACTGTCTCCACTCAGGACATTATAGGAGATTTATCACCCTGACATAACTATAGCACCACAACTATATCCACTCAGGACATTAGAAGAGATTTATCACCCTGACATAACTATAGCACCACAACTGTCTCCACTCAGGACATTATAGGAGATTTATCACCCTGACATAACTATAGCACCACAACTGTCTCCACTCAGGACATTATAGGAGATTTATCACCCTGACATAACTATAGCACCACAACTGTCTCCACTCTGGACATTATAAGAGATTTATCACCCTGACATAACTATAGCACCACAACTGTCTCCACTCAGGACATTATAGGAGATTAATCACCCTGACATAACTATAGCACCACAACTATTTTTTTTTTTTTTTTTTTTTGTTTGTTGCTTTAGGTCTCTTCCAACACAATTGAGGTTATATGAGAGACCGCTGAAACAAAACAAAAAGCAATCTAACAAAAATAGTACAAATGTCAATCAAAATCATAACCTAAAGATATCATAAGCTAAATTATAAATAACCAAGAACAAACAGGCAGAATATTTACAGAAAAAAAAATATCCCCTGTCAAAAATACAATCACAAACCAAAGAAGCAGGATAGGCTAGTAAGAGAAGAAGAAACGACATCACTATCGGATCGTACACCCATGCGAACATCATTGGTATATGATTCAAGGGTGATGCTCCCATCCAACCACCCGCCACCACAACTATATCCACTCAGGACATTATAGGAGATTTATCACCCTGACATAACTATAGCACCACAACTATATCCACTCAGGACATTATAGGAGATTTATCACCCTGACATAACTATAGCACCACAACTGTCTCCACTCTGGACATTATAGGAGATTTATCACCCTGACATAACTATAGCACCACAACTGTCTCCACTCTGGACATTATAGGAGATTAATCACCCTGACATAACTATAGCACCACAACTATATCCACTCAGGACATTATAGGAGATTTATCACCCTGACATAACTATAGCACCACAACTGTCTCCACTCTGGACATTAGAAGAGATTTATCACCCTGACATAACTATAGCACCACAACTGTCTCCACTCTGGACATTATAGGAGATTTATCACCCGACATAACTATAGCACCACAACTATATCCACTCAGGACATTAGAAGAGATTTATCACCCTGACATAACTATAGCACGACAACTATATCCACTCAGGACATTATAGGAGATTTATCACCCTGACATAACTATAGCACCACAACTATATCCACTCAGGACATTATAGGAGATTTATCACCCTGACATAACTATAGCACCACAACTATATCCACTCAGGACATTAGAAGAGATTTATCACCCTGACATAACTATAGCACCACAACTGTCTCCACTCAGGACATTATAGAAGATTAATCACCCTGACATAACTATAGCACCACAACTGTCTCCACTCAGGACATTATAGGAGATTTATCACCCTGACATAACTATAGCACCACAACTGTCTCCACTCAGGACATTATAGGAGATTTATCACCCTGACATAACTATAGCACCACAACTGTCTCCACTCTGGACATTATAAGAGATTTATCACCCTGATATAACTATAGCACCACAACTATATCCACTCAGGACATTAGAAGAGATTTATCACCCTGACATAACTATAGCACCACAACTGTCTCCACTCTGGACATTATAGGAGATTTATCACCCTGACATAACTATAGCACCACAACTATATCCACTCAGGACATTATAGGAGATTTATCACCCTGACATAACTATAGCACCACAACTATATCCACTCTGGACATTATAAGAGATTTATCACCCTGACATAACTATAGCACTACAACTATATCCACTCAGGACATTAGAAGAGATTTATCACCCTGACATAACTATAGCACTACAACTATATCCACTCAGGACATTAGAAGAGATTTATCACCCTGACATAACTATAGCACCACAACTGTCTCCACTCAGGACATTATAGGAGATTTATCACCCTGACATAACTATAGCACCACAACTGTCTCCACTCAGGACATTATAGGAGATTTATCACCCTGACATAACTATAGCACCACAACTATATCCACTCAGGACATTATAGGAGATTTATCACCCTGACATAACTATAGCACTACAACTATATCCACTCAGGACATTATAGGAGATTTATCACCCTGACATAACTATAGCACCACAACTGTCTCCACTCAGGACATTATAGGAGATTTATCACCCTGACATAACTATAGCACTACAACTATATCCACTCAGGACATTATAGGAGATTTATCACCCTGACATAACTATAGCACCACAACTGTCTCCACAGGACATTATAGGAGATTTATCACCCTGACATAACTATAGCACCACAACTGTCTCCACTCAGGACATTATAGGAGATTTATCACCCTGACATAACTATAGCACCACAACTGTCTCCACTGGACATTATAAGAGATTTATCACCCTGACATAACTATAGCACCACAACTGTCTCCACTGGACATTATAAGAGATTTATCACCCTGACATAACTATAGCACCACAACTATATCCACTCAGGACATTATAGGAGATTTATCACCCTGACATAACTATAGCACCACAACTATATCCACTCTGGACATTATAGGAGATTTATCACCCTGACATAACTATAGCACTACAACTATATCCACTCAGGACTTATAGAAATTTATCACCCTGACTTAACTATAGCACCACAACTGTCTCCACTCAGGACATTATAGGAGATTTATCACCCTGACATAACTATAGCACCACAACTGTCTCCACTCAGGACATTATAGGAGATTTATACACCCTGACATAACTATAGCACCACAACTATATCCACTCAGGACATTAGAGGAGATTAATCACTCTGACATAACTATAGCACCACAACTGTCTCCACTCTGGACATTATAAGAGTTTATCACCCTGACATAACTATAGCACTACAACTATATCCACTCAGGACATTATAAGAGATTTATCACCCTGACATAACTATAGCACCACAACTGTCTCCACTGGACATTATAAGAGATTTATCACCCTGACATAACTATAGCACCACAACTATATCCACTCAGGACATTATAGGAGAATTTATCACCCGGACATAACTATAGCACCAACAACTATATCCACTCAGGACATTATAGGAGATTTTCACCTGACATAACTATAGCACTACAACTATATCCACTCAGGACATTATAGGAATTTATCACCCTGACATAACTATAGCACCACAACTATATCCACTCAGGACATTATAGGAGATTTATCACCCTGACATAACTATAGCACCACAACTATATCCACTCAGGACATTATAAGAGATTTATCAACCTGACATAACTATAGCACCACAACTATATCCACTCAGGACATTATAGGAGATTTATCACCCTGACATAACTATAGCACCACAACTGTTCCACTCAGGACATTATAGGAGATTTATCACCCTGACATAACTATAGCACCACAACTTACTCCACTCAGGACATTATAGGAGATTAATCACCCTGACATAACTATAGCACCACAACTGTCTCCACTCTGGACATTATAAGAGATTTATCACCCTGACATAACTATAGCACTACAACTATATCCACTCAGGACATTATAAGAGATTTATCACCCTGACATAACTATAGCACCACAACTGTCTCCACTCAGGACATTATAGGAGATTTATCACCCTGACATAACTATAGCACCACAACTATATCTACTTTGGACATTATAGGAGATTTATCACCCTGACATAACTAAAGCACCACAACTGTCTCCACTCTGGACATTATAAGAGATTTATCACCCTGACATAACTATAGCCCCACAACTGTCTCCCCTCAGGACATTATAGGAGATTAATCACCCTGACATAACTATAGCACCACAACTATTTTTTTTTTTTTTTTTTTTTTGTTTGTTGCTTTAGGTCTCTTCCAACACAATTGAGGTTATATGGGAGACCGCTGAAACAAAACAAAAAGCAATCTAACAAAAATAGTACAAATGTCAATCAAAATCATAACCTAAAGATATCATAAGCTAAATTATAAATAACCAAGAACAAACAGGCAGAATATTTACAGAAAAAAAAATATCCCCTGTCAAAAATACAATCACAAACCAAAGAAGCAGGATAGGCTAGTAAAGAGAAGAAGAAACGACATCACTATCGGATCGTACACCCATGCGAACATCATTGGTATATGATTCAAGGGTGATGCTCCCATCCAACCACCCGCCACCACAACTATATCCACTCAGGACATTATAGGAGATTTATCACCCTGACATAACTATAGCACCACAACTATATCCACTCAGGACATTATAGGAGATTTATCACCCTGACATAACTATAGCACCACAACTGTCTCCACTCTGGACATTATAGGAGATTTATCACCCTGACATAACTATAGCACCACAACTGTCTCCACTCTGGACATTATAGGAGATTAATCACCCTGACATAACTATAGCACCACAACTATATCCACTCAGGACATTATAGGAGATTTATCACCCTGACATAACTATAGCACCACAACTGTCTCCACTCTGGACATTAGAAGAGATTTATCACCCTGACATAACTATAGCACCACAACTGTCTCCACTCTGGACATTATAGGAGATTTATCACCCTGACATAACTATAGCACCACAACTATATCCACTCAGGACATTAGAAGAGATTTATCACCCTGACATAACTATAGCACGACAACTATATCCACTCAGGACATTATAGGAGATTTATCACCCTGACATAACTATAGCACCACAACTATATCCACTCAGGACATTATAGGAGATTTATCACCCTGACATAACTATAGCACCACAACTATATCCACTCAGGACATTAGAAGAGATTTATCACCCTGACATAACTATAGCACTACAACTATATCCACTCAGGACATTATAAGAGATTTATCACCCTGACATAACTATAGCACCACAACTGTCTCCACTCTGGCAAAAAAGACGCTCAATGAACATCTTGTCAGTCTTTACGTTATGGCCAAGTGGTATGACACTCGCTTTGAGACCAATAGGTCATGGTTAGTTGAAATCTCCCTGTGGTATAAATATACAGAGATCACTCACCTACAGAGGGAGAGAGGGTACCGATACAGGTACAGCCTGTCACGCCTTGTACACTGTGTTGGATGGAATAGACTTTACATTGGGCTGGACACTGCAGAGAGCTGAACACTGTCACAAACTTGCTACAATCCTGGTGGATTGGAGATAATGGTGGTGAGATGATGGTGATGATGATGATGATGATTATGTTGAGTATGATGGTGATGATGATGATGATGATGATTATGATGATCATGTTGGGTAAGATGATGTTGGGTATGATGATGATGATGATGATGATGATGATGATGATGATGATGATGATGATGACAATGATGATGTTGACCAGTTCCCTACCTTACTGACGTGTACATTGTGTGAATACCCTAACATTGTCAGTCGGATGATGGGTTGACCAGATTGACCATATCTCGTCACATATCTAAAGACAAAAATTGAAAAAACAATATTTTTTTTCTCATACAATTAAAGCAATGGATTACTCTCTCCTCCCTTTTATTCTCCTATTTTTTGGGGTTTAAACTTGAACTTTTATGAATGGCAATATCCACTAAACATGCTCGAAGTGCTTATAGAACAAAGGTCAACTGCAACACTTTACACTTGCCTGACAGGCGGCTATTACAATTGTTGATTTCAACAGAGACAACACTGTTGCTGGTTGGGTATTCATTTTACACCTGAGTAGGGTGAGAGTATTACACATTTTTTTCTCGACAGAGACACACTGTTACTGGCCAGATACTTATTTTACACCTGATTTGGGTGAGAGAATATAAGGGCTCAACTTCGCGCCATTCAGAGCAGGACTCGAACCCAGGACTCAATGCAGGCAAGTCACATGACCATAAAGACACCCAACTCACGATGTCATCAAGTAGAAAAGAATCCTGTTATCATAATGAATAAATAAAAATGATGGAAAGGCATCGGCTCTTCAACAGTCAATGCCTTTCCATCATTACGGGAGAGGACTACAGAGAAACAGCAAAACGTCCCGAATTCGACCTGGTAGCTACAGTGATGAGACTCAGGCTCCGCTTTGTGGGGCATATCTTACGCATGGACGCAGACCGCTTCCTGCGTCGAAACTTTTATTACCTACTTGAAGAGCTCGACAACTAGACCAGCAGGCACTCTACTACATGGGCTGGATTCTATGCCCATTGACGAAATTGTGACTCTAGCCAGGAACAGACGTGCTTGGTCCCAATATGTGAATTCCCTGTGACTGTGACACTTTTATGCTGATGTAGCATAGCTTCTTATAGGTGCCGTACTAATGTACAATGCAACTCATACATACATACAATAAATAAAAAACAAATCACAAAATTCCAAGGCTGCTGAGAACCAAAACAAGCCTGATCTAGATGCTGAAAATTGAATAGTCCAGCATAGAATGAGAGGTAGCTATGGGCCATATGTCTCTGATCCAGCAGGGGTAGCTAATGGCCATATGTCTCTGATCCAGCAGGGGTAGCTATGGGCCATATGTCTCTGATCCAGCAGGGGTAGCTAATGGCCATATGGCTCTGATCCAGCATAGAATGAGGGGTAGCTATGGGCCATATGTCTCTGATCCAGCAGGGGTAGCTAATGGCCATATGTCTCTGATCCAGCAGGGGTAGCTATGGGCCATATGTCTCTGATCCAGCAGGGGTAGCTAATGGCCATATGGCTCTGATCCAGCATAGAATGAGGGGTAGCTATGGGCCATATGTCTCTTGATCCAGCAAGGGTAGCTATGGGCCATATGGCTCTGATCCAGCAAGGGTAGCTATGGGCCATATGGCTCTGATCCAGCATAGAATGAGGGGTAGCTATGGGCCATATGTCTCTGATCCAGCAGGGGTAGCTATGGGCCATATGGCTCTGATCCAGCAAGGGTAGCTATGGGCCATATGGCTCTGATTCAGCAGGGCTAGCTATGGGCCATATGGCTCTGATCCAGCAGGGGTAGCTATGGGCCATATGTCTCTGATCCAGCAGGGGTAGCTATGGGCCATATGTCTCTGATCCAGCAGGGGTAGCTATGGGCCATATGTCTCTGATCCAGCAGGGGTAGCTATGGGCCATATGTCTCTGATCCAGCAGGGGTAGCTATGGGCCATATGGTGGCTCTGATCCAGCAGGGGTAGCTATGGGCCATATGTCTCTGATCCAGCAGGGGTAGCTATGGGCCATATGGCTCTGATCCAGCAGGGGTAGCTATGGGCCATATGGCTCTGATCCAGCAGGGGTAGCTATGGGCCATATGGCTCTGATCCAGCATAGAATGAGGGATAGCCATGGGTGTGTTTGTCTGTTTCACGCTATAGAAACTGGGAGAATCTATGGATCCATGAGCCATAAGGTTGGGAAAGACTGCTCTAGATATTACAATACAAAAGTTCATTTTAAAAGTTCTGGTTGTTTGATTGAAAATGACTTTTCCCCTTGTATGATTCAATACAACACATAATATATTAATATATATAGTCGTGTTTGGGGGGGTAATACAGTCAAAGTAATGCATAGTTGCTACCTGGAGGCGTTAGACTGTATTTTGTTTTTGTTCTTACGGGTTTTACAGCACTTGCAACAAATTCCAAACACGACTATTCAAGTGGTAGCATGCAATTGACAGCGTCGGTCCAACATGATTGTGAAGGCGGGATTCTTGATGCTGTTATTTAGTTTGAATCTTATATATTTAAAGAGAGAACATGGAGTAAATCAGTCAAAGAACAAAAAACCGACAACAAAACTTACAAGTGCGATTCCAGTGGCGTGTCTTTCAGTCCAATGAAGTAGACAAGACCTCTGGACTCATCAACCCGTAACTGTTGGAGAAGAAAATCAGATTACAAACAAAAATGTTAAATGGACGTTTTTCATACTGGGAGTCCTGAAATGTTATTGCATGGTTCAAATTTTCAGAATTGAAAGTAAGGCAGCCAAACAAGAACTCCCCCCCCCCCCCCCTCCCCCCTTAAAAATAAAAAAATAAAAACAATAAAAAACCTTGTTTTTTTCTTCTTAGTCGTTATAAATAATAATGTCATAAAAATAAATTGCATAGATATATTTGAAATAAATAACAATGTGAAATTGAATGTAATATATGAAAACCGATAAAACGGATGTTTATCTGTTTTCGTATATTAAATTGACGCATACATTCAATTTCACATTGTTATTTATTTCTTCCAGCTTCGAGCAGCACATTTACTCTAGATAAATTTGAAATATTACAAATTCTACAAATTATTGGCATATTTATAAGGGTCTGCCCGTAGCCTTTTTAAACTTACTAGCCTGACACTGACTAAATATATGATGCGGCTATTCTAGACAACGACCACCAAAACAAAATGAACAATGAGTTGTATTTAATAGTTCAACCAATGAAATCATTTCTTTCCTTGAGTGCCACTAACATCAACTCACATTTAACTTGGTGGTGGTGGCCTGGCCTTGTCATGTGAATTGAGACTTGTCACATCAAATGATTTTAATTGTCATGTGATACGAGACTTGTCACATCAAATGATTTTAATTGTTTTGTGATATGAGACTTGTCACATCAAATGATTTTAAAATCAATCTTGTGTTTGTATATATACATATATATCGGGTGCGAGGAAAAACCCATTTATTGAATTTATTGAAGAAAATATATTGAAAAGAATTCTACAATTGTTTAAATAAACACACAACATTTTAGGCATATGAAAGATTTTTGAAACATTTCTCCAATACTGAAGTAATCTGTCAATCCCCAATATTGTTTTAGGACTGTGACTGTGTGTAGCTGTATGTCAATCCCCAATATTGTTTTATGACTGTGAATGTGTGTAGCTGTATGTCAATCCCCAATATTGTTTTATGACTGTGACTGTGTGTAGCTGTATGTCAATCCCCAATATTGTTTTAGGACTGTGATTGTGTGTAGCTGTATGTCAATCCCCAATATTGTTTTATGACTGTGACTGTGTGTAGCTGTATGTCAATCCCCAATATTGTTTTATGACTGTGACTGTGTGTAGCTGTATGTCAATCCCCAATATTGTTTTATGACTGTGATTGTGTGTAGCTGTATGTCAATCCCCAATATTGTTTTATGACTGTGAATGTGTGTAGCTGTATGTCAATCCCCAATATTGTTTTATGACTGTGACTGTGTGCAGCTGTATGTCAATCCCCAATATTGTTTTATGACTGTGACTGTGTGTAGCTGTATGTCAATCCCCAATATTGTTTTAGGACTGTGATTGTGTGTAGCTGTATGGCAATCCCCAATATTGTTTTATGACTGTGTGTAGCTGTATGTCAATCCCCAATATTGTTTTAGGACTGTGATTGTGTGTAGCTGTATGTCAATCCCCAATATTGTTTTATGACTGTGTGTAGCTGTATGTCAATCACCAATATTGTTTTATGACTGTGACTGTGTGTAGTCGTTTTATTGTTACATGATCCAATTGAATGTTTTCATGTCTTGAATCGTGATCTGATCCCATGCAATTTGAATTGACTCTTTTTACTCTGCTTCCTTATAAACCGTGATATGGATCTTATAAACCATGGTGGACATCATTAAACATACGCTGTAGTCCATTGCATTCAAGTCAGAAATCATTGGAGGCCATTCATCTTTTGAAATAAATCGCATGCCATTTTCTATGAAAAGTAAGACCGTGTTGTGTTACTAGTGCCAAAAGTTACCCCATTTTATTGAAAAGCAAATAACAGATCTGGATAAAGTGAAGCAAAGTCTGGAATAAGGTTTTCTTATAACAATGGTACATGATTTTGTACATTCACTTCTGTGGTTGACGCGTACATGAAATGAAATCTTGTATTTATATGCCAAATTACTCCAGCATACACTAGAATTTTTTAAAAATTAAACCTATTGCTTTCATGATAAAATCTATTCAGTGAAACGTCTGATTTTGTTTGAACCTAAAAAACATCCAGGCCTGTATATCGTCTTTTCCAAAATTGTCTGAAAATTTAGTTTAACCATCAGTGATCTCAACAAAAATTGATAATACAGTCAACTCCGCTTAATCACACACGCTCGGGAGTTCGACTTAGTGTGTCGATTAAGCGGAGAAGCTAATAACAGCATCTAAGCTAAATAATTTCTTTAAATTTAATTTTGTCTAATATTATGATGTCCTCTGAAGTAGAGAATAATGGATTGTCTGATTTCAGGCAATTGGCTGAAGATTTACAGGCTTGAACATCTTGATATATCAGTTTCTAGCGAAAGCTAAAAATGCGACTCAAGTTTGGAATTTTTTATATCGAGATTTTTGAATGACTTTGGTATAACCGGCATTGATTCTAAACCAATACAGGATTTTCAATTAAATTTGCCTATTAGTAACTTATGTTTTTGGTCTTGTTGCTCGCAAACTTTTGAATATTTCTGATTTCTAATTTGCATTGAAACAGCGTCAAAACTTTTTAAAATTTCTTTTTCTCCTCAAACCCTATATATTTTCTTCTCTTTTCTTTCTTTTTTGTTTTCTCATACCTCTTTAACGAGGACCACCCAAGCCCCTTGTGTGACTGGCCACTGGTCTATCACTGAAGACTGGGGAGATGGCTCTGAAATGAAAACAAACAGCTGGGCTGTCATTACCAAAGTGACCAATGAGGGAGCAGGCAGTGGTGGATGGTGGGAATTGGAAAAGGTGGGAATGAAACGGTCACAGACAAAGCTGATTATTTTGGGATGTTTTTATCTTCCTTTCATCGTATTGCTTTGCCCATGATTTCCTTCATCAAGGTCTTTTCAAATTTCTATAAAGTGTGATTACAATGTTAGCTCCAAAAATTGTGCGGCTATGTGGTCTTTGTTTTGTTTTAAAGGGTTTTACGGCGCTTGCAACACATTAAGGTCATATCAGCGCCAGTAAAAAGGAAGAAAATGGGTTAGTAAAAAGTTCTAGAATTACAATTAAAGCACAAAATAAAAGGTAAGACAAAGAGTAACTGGTTCAAATAGGGAACAGATATAGATTCCAAGAGCACACCGTCAAAGTACTTAGTTTGAGATCACCAAACAGTCTCATCCAGACACAAGCACGGGTCCCAACTAAGAGGAATACACTCAAATGTTTACCAATCATATAATATAATATGTAAACTAAACATAATACAATGCATAACAGAGAGATGATTTACAAGGAAAAAAAATATCATCTCCCAAAACTATAATTATACATTCGACTGTTTCCCTCTCAGCCCAGGACTCCGACCAAGCCAACCAAGGTCAGGACAAAACCAAGCAATCTCATTCCAAGACAAAGACAGAAAGCAATTGGAAAACATAAGAGGGGATAGAAGACACCGCAAGTACCTCCCTGCCCGCTATGGGAGGTAGGAACCCCACCCAGGCTATGTGGTCTAGTGGTATGACACTCACTTTTGGATCGGAAGGTCCTGGGTTCGAGCCTCGGCGCATAGTTGAGTCCTTGGAAAAGGCTCTTTACTCACATTCTCTCATCGTACTCAGGTATAAAATGAGTACCTGGCCTTTAACAGCGTTGTCTTTGTCAGAAAAATTGTAATATCGCCTAACAAGCGTAATGTCCCGTCCTACATGTTAAATGTTGCTGTTGACCAGGGACTCCTTGTAAAGCGCTTTGAGCATATTTAGTGAATATTGTGCTATATAAAGCTCATTAAAAAAAAAAAATCAGGTCTAACCTAAATAATAATAATAATAATAATAATAATAATAATAATAATAATAATAATAATAATAATAATAATAATAATAATAATAATAATAATAATTACAATAATAATAATAATAATAATAATAATAATAATAATAATAATAATAATAATAATAATAATAATAATAATAATAATAATAATAACAATAATAATAATAATAATAAGATAATTATAATTGTACAATTATCAATTCATTCATTTGTTTTTCTTGTACAATTATCAATTCATTAATTTACCATCCCCATATTGCCAGTCATCTCTCTGTTCCAAGGCAGAATCATTTGACGCCTGTGACCTTTGACCTGGCAACAAGGAGGAAGTGACATGGTACAAGTGGCGGAACCCTGACTTCTCAGAAGCGTAAAGGAAAGATATCCGATCTTGTGTGGTTTGTGGAAAAAAGTGGAGACAGTCGTGGACCTGGAATGGATGGATAGGGGCAACATCTACTCATCTGCAGGTCTATGGGCTCATTGTTGTAAGGGAAATACTCTCAAACCAACACAACATTCTATGCATTACACCATTGTTGTCAGGGAAATACTCTCAAACCAACACAACATTTTATGCATTACACCATTGTTGTCAGGGAAATACTCTCAAACCAACACAACATTCTATGCATTACATCATTGTTGTCAGGGAAATACTCTCAAACCAACACAACATTCTATGCATTACACCATTGTTGTCAGGGAAATACTCTCAAACCAACACAACATTCTATGCATTACATCATTGTTGTCAGGGAAATACTCTCAAACCAACACAACATTCTATGCATTACAACATTGTTGTCAGGGAAATACTCTCAAACCAACACAACATTCTATGCATTACAACATTGTTGTCAGGGAAATACTCTCAAACCAACACAACATTCTATGCATTACACCATTGTTGTCAGGGAAATACTCTCAAACCAACACAACATTCTATGCATTACAACGTGAAAAAAAAAAAAAAGAAAAGTAGTCTAGCCCATAAATGTGTTCAGGTATCAGACCTGAAAAACGTGATTGACTGTCCGGGAGTTGGATAAGAATTACATTTTCTTTTAAAATGATTAGGGGGGGGGGGGGGGGGGGGAGAAGGATTTAAGAATTTCAATGAAGATGATAATAGACTTGCCTACTTGTACAAAAAATGAAACAGTTCCATCATAGAACAAGGACGCAAGTCACATGTGAAATGAAATAGTTCCATTATAGAACAAGGACACAAGTAATATCGCTCAGTCTCTCTTTACAACTATCATTGTCTACCTGTTGTCTAGACTATGTCCAGCCCCCTCCCCTCCTATTTAATGGTGACAGATGACATCACAAACCCATACTGCAAAGCCCCGCCCTCATTTGATTCTAATAGAGTGGTGACACGCTACTGTAGCACTAAATCCTGCTCACTCTCGATTTTTCAACCTGTTACGATTTCATCCATGATGAAATTTAATCATGATATTTTGTTTGATTGATTTCTTGAATTTGCCACTTTTTGAGGCTGAAAATTTGTTGCGATTAACCGAAGTTTGTTGCAATTAACTAGTGACTTTTATATAGTATTAATTAGACCTGTAAATGAGCTCTATAAAAATTGACTGAAACTCTTCGACAAACTGAAGATTCAATTATTTTTTTTTTAAATAAGGGCATCATTGGAGAGGAGAGTGATAAATACAATATATCAAAATAGTGGGTGTTATTTCTTACTGGAAGTATGACTGCCATAATTTGATGTAGAAGGAATGCTAATAAGCATGTCATTCATATAGGTAAAGATGACTTCATCAAAGTCATATTCCTGCCTCTGGAATTTTTTTGACATAGAAAAATAATCACCATTATCATCTTTAACTTCTAGCCATGACCAATTGAATTTATTCCTCACGGGACTCACATCTTTATCGATGCTCGACAAGTCTGAATTGCGATCCACGAACAGACAGCTCAGCCATTGTGAGAACATTAGAATAATGTAGCAATGAGCAAACTTGATTTTCAATCAGTAAATGACAGAGAAAAAAAAGCTTAAATAAATATGACTTCAGGCCAATACACTGAATTATTAAGTAGAAGTGAATTATCAAGAAGAAACTTCGGCAGGCGTAGCGGAAAAATTCAAAGAATCGAAATGAAGGTAAATCGCCACAAAACAGCAAGCTCGCTTGGGCTTGAGCAAAACAATGCCAGAAAACGTCCTGATTTGCACGGGAATTAATTAGGCTACTTACCATTGTTCCTTATGATCAGGTACTCAATCAGTGAAGAAACGGTCAACCAGTTTGTTTACAACGTGAGGCAATCGAAATGTGCTTGTAGCAATCTATTCTACCTTTCGATTTGAAGATGTCTACATAACGGACTTGCGGCATTTCGCAATTTACTTTATCATAGTTTTGAGACTCGAAGGGTAAATGTGGTCAATTTTGGCTTAGATGAAACAGTGAAATTTATCGCTCGGTGGCTCAGTTAAAATTGGCTACAGTTGGAATCACGACGGATTGGAAAGTGAAAAAATAATTTAACGAAGGATGTGTGAAAATACCCAGGGAAGTGTTCAGACACGCCTTTTATAAAAAGCGTCGCTTTGTCTTGGCAATATATACATCGTTAATATAAACGGTCCCCATGAGCTATGTGTAGCGCTGTGGAACACTCCTAATTATTTTACGGACATTCGACTACGATTTGTGAATTCTTTCTTTTTTTATTTCTTTCCTTTTTTAAATATTTGAATTTGACAAATTGACTGATTTCAGTTAATTGACTGAGAATTTACAGGTCTAATTAATTCCGTTTCTTGGGGAAATGTTGCTATTAACCGAGTTGCGATTATCCGAAGAGGACTGTAGTTCCATCATAGAATAAGAACACAAGTCACATGTGAAATTAAATAGTTCCATCAGAACAGAACTTATCAACAAGTTCCCTCTGTCTAACTTTCTCCTAGTCTTTTCTTTATGTTGATGTTTCAGGCTATCTGGCTCTACCGACTCTCCGGGAGTGTCCTGAATCGTCACAGTTTCCTTTACCTACACGAATTTTCAACTCCCATCATGAGTTGAAATTGATCCCAGCAAATATTCATTAATATAAAAAGACACCAATTCAGTTGTTTTTTTTCCACTCAGACTTACATTAATCCAAACATTCGAGGTTTCCTGATACACCCAGTGTAAAGTCGGCAATGGCCTTGACCTTGTGGTGGTCATAATCGGGGTCTCCAAGCCTGTGTAGTCAAATAGGCTGTGTGGGTGGAAGTCGAAAGGGGAGATAAGCACCATAGCTTGGCGTGTTTGAAGTCTGTTCAACACAGTGACATAAACACTGGAGAAAAAAAAAAAATAAACAAAAGAAATGATAAGAAGCAAGAAATTGAAAGAAAAATGGCTGGAAGCAAAATTCAAAAAATGATGTAGTAAAAAAACCCAGCATTTTTCATAAGTTTGACAAGGGTACAACCTAAACCATATCAATACTATCAACTGTTTTCATAGAGTTTGACAAAGGTACCACCTATACCATATCAATACTATCCACTGTTTTCATAGAGTTTGACAAAGGTACCACCTATATCATATCAATACTATCCACTGTTTTCATAGAGTTTGACAAAGGTACCAACTATACCATATCAATACTATTCACTGTTTTCATAGAGTTTGACAAAGGTACCAGCTATACCATATCAATACTATCCAATGTTTTCATAGAGTTTGACAAGGGTACAACCTAAACCATATCAACACTATCCACTGTTTTCATAGAGTTTGACAAAGGTACCACCTATACCAAATCAATACTATCCAGTTTTCATAGAGTTTGACAAAGGTACCACCTATACCATATCAATACTATCCACTGTTTTCATAGAGTTTGACAAAGGTACCACCTATACCATATCAATACTATCCACTGTTTTCATAGAGTTTGACAAAGGTACCAACTATACCATATCAATACTATCCACTGTTTTCATAGAGTTTGACAAAGGTACCACCTATACCATATCAATACTATCAACTGTTTTCATAGAGTTTGACAAAGGTACCAACTATACCATATCAATACTATCCACTGTTTTCATGGAGTTTGACAAAGGTACCACCTATACCATATCAATACTATCCACTGTTTTCATAGAGTTTGACAAAGGTACCAACTATACCATATCAATAGTATCCACTGTTTTCATAGAGTTTGACAAAGGTACCAACTATACCATATCAATACTATCCACTGTTTTCATAGAGTTTGACAAAGGTACCAACTATACCATATCAATACTATCCACTGTTTTCATAGAGTTTGACAACGGTACCACCTATACCATATCAATACTATCCACTGTTTTCATAGAGTTTGACAAGGTACCAGCTATACCATATCAATACTATCCACTGTTTTCATAGAGTTTGACAAAGGGACCAGCTATACCATATCAATACTATCCACTGTTTTCATAGAGTTTGACAAAGGTACCACCTATACCATATCAATAATATCCACTGTTTTCATAGAGTTTGACAAAGGTACCACCTATACCATATCAATACTATCCACTGTTTTCATAGAGTTTGACAAAGGTACCACCTATACCATATCAATACTATCCACTGTTTTCATAGAGTTTGACAAAGGTACCACCTATACCATATCAATACTATTCACTGTTTTCATAGAGTTTGACAAAGGTACCAACTATACCATATCAATACTATCCACTGTTTTCATAGAGTTTGACAAAGGTACCAACTATACCATATCAATACTATCCACTGTTTTCATAGAGTTTGACAAAGGTACCACCTATACCATATCAATACTATCAACTGTTTTCATAGAGTTTGACAAAGGTACCAACTATACCATATCAATACTATCCACTGTTTTCATAGAGTTTGACAAGGTACCAGCTATACCATATCAATACTATCCACTGTTTTCATAGAGTTTGACAAGGTACCAGCTATACCATATCAATACTATCCACTGTTTTCATAGAGTTTGACAAAGGTACCACCTATACCATATCAATACTATCCACTGTTTTCATAGAGTTTGACAAGGTACCACCTATACCATATCAATACTATCCACTGTTTTCATAGAGTTTGACAAGGTACCACCTATACCATATCAATACTATCCACTGTTTTCATAGAGTTTGACAAGGTACCAGCTATACCATATCAATACTATCCACTAACTGTTTACATTCATAGAGTTTGACAAAGGTACCACCTATACCATATCAATACTTGCGGCTATGTGGTCTAGTGGTATGACACTCGCATTCGGATCGGAAGGTCCTGGGTGCGAGCCTCGCTCGGCGCATAGCTGAGTCCTTGGAAAAGGCTCTTTACTCATATTCTCTCACCGTACTCAGGTGTAAAATGAGTACCTGGCCGTTAACAGCATTGTCTCTGTCCCAAAAATTTGTAATATCGCCTGACAGGCGTCTTGTCTCGTCCTACATGTTATGTGTTGCTGTTGGCCAGGGACCCCTTGTAAAGCGCTTTGAGCACGTTTAGTGGATATTGCTCTATATAAAAGCTCAAGTTTTCAAGGTTATTTGGTTTTTTTTTTTTAATACTTGACATATCGGACAAAACTGGACATCAAAATGGTTTGGCAGTCAGGACATCCATCAAAGAGAGAGAGAGAGAGAGAGAGAGAGAGAGAGAGAGAGAGAGAGAGAGAGAGAGAGAGAGAGAGAGAGAGAGAGAGAGAGAGAGAGAGAGAGAGAGATGGGGGGGGGGGGGGGGTGCCTCACTATGCCCCATCTGTGGTCCATCCTGCCCTAGTCATATACTCAGCCCAAGGCACCAGTGAAAATAACGTATCAGCCATAGCACACTCTTTGAATGTCACTGTGGGAATCTGATCTCCAGCCTGGAATAACAACAAATATAATAATAATAATAATAATAATAATAATAATAATAATAATAATAATAATAATAATAATAATAATAATAATAATAATAATGCATTCAATATTAGATACATTCAATATGAGATGTTTTCAATATGCTCTGCCCATAGTTGAGTCCTTGGAAAAGGCTCTTTACTCACATTCTCTCACCGTTCTCAGGTGTACAGCCATCATCTTCCGTTCTACATATTAAGTGTTACTGTTGCAAGGGATCCTTTGTGAAGCACTTTGAGCACGTTTAGTGGAAATATTGCATTATATAAAAAAGCTCAAGTTTTTTTTGTTTTGTTTTTTTAGGGATACTTACATTACCACTGTTGTAATTCTTCCATGACTACAGTGATATCATTATCAAGCGATACTTACATTACCACTGTTGTAATTCTTCCATGACTACAGTGATATCATTATCAAGCGATACTTACATTACCACTGTTGTAATTCTTCCATGACTACAGTGATATCATTATCAAGCGATATTTACATTACCACTGTTGTAATTCTTCCATGACTACAGTGATACCATTATCAAGCGATACTTACATTACCACTGTTGTAATTCTTCCATGACTACAGTGATACCATTATCAAGCGATACTTACATTACCACTGTTGTAATTCTTCCATGACTACAGTGATACCATTATCAAGTGATACTTACATTACCACTGTTGTAATTCTTCCATGACTACAGTGATATCATTATCAAGCGATACTTACATTACCACTGTTGTAATTCTTCCATGACTACAGTGATACCATTATCAAGCGATACTTACATTACCACTGTTGTAATTCTTCCATGACTAGTGATATCATTATCAAGTGATACTTACATTACCACTGTTGTAATTCTTCAATGACTACAGTGATACCATTATCAAGCGATATTTACATTACCACTGTTGTAATTCTTCCATGACTACAGTGATACCATTATCAAGCGATACTTACATTACCACTGTTGTAATTCTTCCATGACTAGTGATACCATTATCAAGCGATACTTACATTACCACTGTTGTAATTCTTCCATGACTACAGTGATACCATAATCAAGCGATACTTACATTACCACTGTTGTAATTCTTCCATGACTACAGTGATATCATTATCAAGTGATACTTACATTACCACTGTTGTAATTCAAGGTAATCTCCAATAACTTGATGTTACTGATAGCATTGTTCCCTCCTGCCTTTGGATACCTATAAGGGGAAAAGTAGGGGGGGGGGGGGATGGAAGAGTAAATGATGCCATTTTAAAAAGTTATTTACGTTTTTCACTTCATCAAATAAAAATGTGTCCAATAATCTCAAAAGATTTTGTCTCAGTTAACTTGGATGTTAGAAATAAACAATAATAATAATAAAAAAATATATAATAATAATAATAATAATAATAATAATAATAATATTAATAATAATAAATATAGAATAATAATAATAATAATAATAATAATAATAATAATAATAATAATAATAATAATAATAATAATAATAATAATAATAATAATAATACAGTCTACCCCGGATAATCGCAACACCTTGGGATCAGCAAAAATGTTGCAATTAACCGAAGTTGAGTTTCCAGTCCACTATTTCAACATTTTACACATATATGGTAAACTCAAACCAGTTGTTGTAAACATTGTTCTTAGTCCACCACAGACTGAGCAATGCGATTTAATTAAAAACCATATGACAGTCCTGTATAGATTTTGTCAAGCAAAAGCAGCTTTGATGCAAGTCGACATCTTATTCAGATTTAATTCACTTTCACTCTTTTGTTCTCAACAATTGTTAGAGTTCAAGAGATTAGCCGTGATGAGAGACAGTAAGCTCTCACCAAACCCGTTGGTCACAATTCACAGTTGTCAATCCCAAAAATAAAGGATATTGCTCAGTCTCTCTTTACAACTATCATTGTCTACCTGTTGTCTAGACTATGCCCAGCCCCCTCCACTCCTATTTAATGGTGACAGATGACATCACAAACCCATACTGCAAAGCCCCGCCCTCTTTTGATTCTAATAGAGTGGTGACACGCTATTGTAGCATTAAATCCTGCTCACTCTCGATTTTTCAACCTGTTACGATTTCTTCCATAATGAAATTTAATCATGATATTTTGTTTGATTGATTTCTTGAATTGACCACTTTTTGAGGCCGAAAATTTGTTGTGATTAGCCGAAGTTTGTTGCAATTAACCAGTGACATATATATATATATAGAGTTAATTCTGTTTCTTGGAAAATGTTGCGATTATCCAGAGTGGACTGTAATAGTAACAATAATATTAATAATAATAATAATAATAATAATAATAATAATAATAATATAATAATAATAATAATAATAATAATAATAATAATAATAAATAAATAATAATAATAATAATAATAATAATAATAATAATAATAATAATAATATTAATAACAATAACAATAATAATAATAATAATAATAATAATAATAATAATAACAATAACAATAATAATAATAATAATAATAATAATAATAATAATAATAATAATAATAATAACAATAATAATAATAATAATAATAATAATAATAATAATAATAATAATAATAATAATAATAATAATAATAACAATAATAATCACTCACAATATTAACACAGACTGTTGTAAAAATTCAAACTGTCATCAGGTGTTGCAATGTAATTCCTTCATCGGTGTGTCCAAATATTGTAATAAATAAACACTAACTATTTAGCATGTACTAAAGCTATCTAACAAATTAAGTAATGTTTGTCATGCTTTTTTGGCTGACTGGAGACAAATTGTCAAGGAGACAGAACAGCTAAATGAACTGCACTGTTTATCACAATATGCAAATGAGTGGCTTGGTGGTCTTTTAGAATGACTCTCTCTCTCTCTCTCTCTCTCTCTCTCTCTCTCTCTCTCTCTCTCTCTCTCTCTCTCTCTCTCTCTCTCTTCTCTCTCTCTCTCTCTCTCTCCCCCCCCCCCCCCCCCCCCCACCGGTAGGCCTCAAATCCAGTCCCACTCAGTGGCACACAGGCTATTTCCTCACAATTTCTCACTATACCCAGTCTAAAATGAGTACCCCAACGGAAAAAAAAAATGTTGAAATGGAGCCATTCTTCCCGTGTCATGTCTCGTCCAACATGTTGCTGTTGGCTTGGGACACCTTGTAAAGCCTTATTAGCACATTTAGCGGTTATTGCACTATATATATATATATATATATATATAAAATGTCAACCTGTAGGATGACGTATGTTTGTCATACCTGAGATTATCTGTAGTGGATTCTGACCCTGTAGGACTGAATATGGACAGCACTTCCACATTGGATTCGTCCACTTCTTCATACAAGATTCTATACAGTCGTCTCCCATCTGGTGTAGACAATGAGAAATGGTACAAAACCAGATGGAACAAAATCATTGCAAATTGGAACAAACAAAAATCAATAGAACAGCTCCAAAAAAGCAACAAACTATGACACATGGAACATTTCAACCCTTCTTCAGCCATTAACACAAATCAATTGAAATGTTGATACATCCTACCAAATCAGTTGAAATGTTGATATACCCCACAAATCAGTTGAAATGTTGATACATCCCATGAAATCAATTGAAATGATACATCCCATGAAATCAATTGAAATGTTGATACATCCCACCAAATCAGTTGAAATGTTGATACATCCCACAAATCAATTGAAATGTTGATACATCCCACAAATCAATTGAAATGTTGATACATTCCACCAAATCAGTTGAAATGTTGATACATCCCATGAAATCAATTGAAATGTTGATACATCCTACCAAATCAGTTGAAATGTTGATACATCCCACAAATCAATTGAAATGTTGATACATCCCACCAAATCAATTGAAATGTTGATACATCCCACAAATCAGTTGAAATGTTGATACATCCCATGAAATCAGTTGAAATGTTGATACATCCCACAAATCAATTGAAATGTTGATACATCCTACCAAATCAATTGAAATGTTGATACATCCCACAAATCAGTTGAAATGTTGATACATCCCACCAAATCAATTGAAATGTTGATACATCCCACCAAATCAATTGAAATGTTGATACATCCCACCAAATCAATTGAAATGTTGATACATCCCATGAAATCAGTTGAAATGTTGATACATCCCACCAAATCAATTGAAATGTTGATACATCCCACCAAATCAATTGAAATGTTGATACATCCCACCAAATCAATTGAAATGTTGATACATCCCATGAAATCAGTTGAAATGTTGATAAATCCCACCAAATCAGTTGAAATGTTGATACATCCCACAAATCAATTGAAATGTTGATACATCCCACCAAATCAATTGAAATGTTGATACATCCTACCAAATCAGTTGAAATGTTGATACATCCTACCAAATCAATTGAAATGTTGATACATCCCACCAAATCAGTTGAAATGTTGATACATCCTACCAAATCAATTGAAATGTTGATACATCCCACCAAATCAGTTGAAATGTTGATACATCCTACCAAATCAGTTGAAATGTTGATACATCCCATGAAATCGATTGAAATGTTGATACATCCCACAAATCAGTTGAAATGTTGATACATCCTACCAAATCAATTGAAATGTTGATACATCCTACCAAATCAATTGAAATGTTGATACATCCCACCAAATCAGTTGAAATGTTGATACATCCCATGAAATCAATTGAAATGTTGATACATCCCACCAAATCAGTTGAAATGTTGATACATCCCACCAAATCAATTGAAATGTTGATACATCCTACCAAATCAGTTGAAATGTTGATACATCCCACCAAATCAATTGAAATGTTGATACATCCTACCAAATCAGTTGAAATGTTAATACATCCCATGAAATCAATTGAAATGTTGATACATCCTACCAAATCAATTGAAATGTTGATACATCCCACCAAATCAATTGAAATGTTGATACATCCCATGAAATCAATTGAAATGTTGATACATCCCACCAAATCAATTGAAATGTTGATACATCCCACCAAATCAGTTGAAATGTTGATACATCCCACAAATCAATTGAAATGTTGATACATCCCACAAATCAATTGAAATGTTGATACATCCCATGAAATCAATTGAAATGTTGATACATCCCACAAATCAGTTGAAATGTTGATACATCCCACAAATCAATTGAAGATACATCCCACAAATCAATTGAATTGTTGATACATCCCACAAATCATTTGAAATGTTGATACATCCCATGAAATCAATTGAAATGTTGATACATCCCACAAATCAGTTGAAATGATACATCCCACAAATCAATTGAAGTGTTGATACATCCCACCAAATCAGTTGAAATGTTGATACATCCCACCAAATCAGTTGAAATGTTGATACATCCCATGAAATCAATTGAAATGTTGATACATCCCACCAAATAAATTGAAATGTTGATACATCCCATGAAATCAATTGAAATGTTGATACATCCCACCAAATCAATTGAAATGTTGATACATCCCACCAAATCAGTTGAAATGTTGATACATCCCACCAAATCAGTTGAAATGTTGATACATCCTACCAAATCAATTAAAATGTTGATACATCCCACCAAATCAGTTGAAATGTTGATAAATCCCACCAAATCAGTTGAAATGTTGATACATCCCACCAAATCAATTGAAATGTTGATACATCCCACAAATCAGTTGAAATGTTGATACATCCCATGAAATCAATTGAAATGTTGATACATCCCACCAAATCAATTGAAATGATACATCCCATGAAATCAATTGAAATGTTGATACATCCCACAAATCAGTTGAAATGTTGATACATCCCACCAAATCAATTGAAATGTTGATACATCCCACCAAATCAATTGAAATGTTGATACATCCTACCAAATCAATTGAAATGTTGATACATCCCACCAAATCAGTTGAAATGTTGATACATCCCATGAAATCAATTGAAATGTTGATACATCCCACAAATCAGTTGGAATGTTGATACATCCCACCAAATCAATTGAAATGTTGATACATCCCACCAAATCAATTGAAATGTTGATACATCCTACCAAATCAATTGAAATGTTGATACATCCCATGAAATCAATTGAAATGTTGATCATTGATACATCCCACCAAATCAAGTTGATAAATGTTGATAACATCCCACCAAATCAATTGAAATGTTGATACATCCACCAAATCAATTGAAATGTTGATACATCCCACCAAAAATCATGAAATGTTGATACATCCCACCAAATCAGTTGAAATGTTGATAAATCCCACCAAATCATTGAAATGTTGATACATCCCACCAAATCAATTGAAATGTTGATACATCCCACAAATCAGTTGAAATGTTGATACATCCCACCAAAATCAATTGAAATGATTGATACATCCCACCAAATCAATTGAAATGATACATCCCATGAAATCAATTGAAATGTTGATACATCCCACAAATCAGTTGGAATGTTGATACATCCCACCAAATCAATTGAAATGTTGATACATCCCACCAAATCAATTGAAATGTTGATACATCCTACCAAATCAATTGAAATGTTGATACATCCCACCAAATCAATTGAAATGTTGATACATCCCACCAAATCAATTGAAATGTTGATACATCCTACCAAATCAGTTGAAATGTTGATACATCCCACCAAATCAGTTGAAATGTTGATACATCCTACCAAATCAGTTGAAATGTTGATACATCCCACCAAATCAATTGAAATGTTGATACATCCCACCAAATCAATTGAAATGTTGATACATCCCATGAAATCAATTGAAATGTTGATACATCCCACAAATCAGTTGAAATGTTGATACATCCCACCAAATCAATTGAAATGTTGATACATCCCACCAAATCAGTTGAAATGTTGATACATCCCACCAAATCAATTGAAATGTTGATACATCTCACCAAATCAATTGAAATGTTGATACATCCCACCAAATCAGTTGAAATGTTGATACATCCCACCAAATCAGTTGAAATGTTGATACATCCCACAAATCAATTGAAATGTTGATACATCCCATGAAATCAATTGAAATGTTGATACATCCCATGAAATCAATTGAAATGTTGATACATCCCACAAATCAGTTGAAATGTTGATACATCCCACAAATCAGTTGAAATGTTGATTCATCCCATGAAATCAATTGAAATGTTGATCAGTGATGATACTGACAAAAAGTCAAAAAGGAGGAAAAGTCTCGGAAAAACGGAGAACTCACCTAGAACATTCTTGCACCACAGGAAAGTAGGCAGGATGACTTCTTTTGAGTACTTGAAGAGTACTAGTGTGTTTTGGGCCTCTTTCTAGGTGGGGGCCCAACCTGTTTGAATTGCTTCTTTATATGAAGCTTATAAGCTGTTTTAATTGCCTTCTCCCGGACTGCCTTTGCTTGCTTTTTTGTTTCCGCCTTTGCAACTGCTTGATCAAACATTTGTCTTTTTCTTTCCTTTTCCTCTTTCTGTTTTTGCAACTCAGAATGATACTTGCTGCGAGATACTACGCGACTACTGTAGGAAAGTTCGCATGTCCAAAAGAAGCAATATCGTGCTAGTTTTATTCTTCGATACTTAGCTTACCACATCGAACGAATAAACATGGTCGATGAACACTTCCGCAGTGGCGCAGTGGCGATGAAGCCCCGCAGCTGGATCGTTCAATTTTAAAATTCCCGGAGTCCAGTAAAAGGAGGAAATTTTTTATATATATAATTTTTTTTTAAAAAGGAGGTATTTTTTAAAGATTTATTATATCAGGGTGTCCAGCAGATTATCAGACTTAAAAATCCTACCTCCCCCCAAAAAATCCTACCAAGCAATTTAAAAGCAGGGGTGAGAATGACTGGTCACAAAAAAGGAGGAAATTTTTCATCGTGAAGATCATGACCCATCCATGCGACCATAACCTATAAATTTGAATTTCACTCAAATTTACTGAGATGCGATCAAAAATTTGACTTGCAGCAAATTCTGACACGACTCGGTGGAATTTCAAAAGTTGAAAGTGTAATTTAAACATTTGGTGGTTATAGTAGGGATGATGATGTGATGGTTGTAGTAGTAGTGGTGACAGGAATGATGTGGTAGTAATGATTGTAGTAGCAGTAGTGGTCGTATGGATGATTGTGTGGTGGTGGTTGTAGTGGCTGTGGTAGGAATGATGATGTGGTGGTTGTTGTAGTAGTAGTGGTGGTAGGGATGATGATGTGGTGGTGGTTGAAGTAGTGGTAGTAGGGATGATGATGTGGTGGTGGTTGAAGTAGTGGTAGTAGGGTTTATGATGTGGTGGTGGTTGTAGTAGTAGTGGTGGTAGGGATGATGTGGTGTTATTTGTAGTAGTAGTGGTGGTAGGGATGATGTGGTGTTATTTGTAGTAGTAGTGGTGGTGGTAGGGATGATGATGTGGTGGTGGTGGTTGTAATAGTAGTGGTGGTAGGGATGATGATGTGGTGGTGATTGTAGTGGTAGTGTGGTCTTAGAGATGATGATGTGATGGTGGTTGTAGTAGTAGTGGTGGTAGGGATGATGCTGTTGTGGTGGTGGTTGTAATAGTAGTGGTGGTAGAGGTGTTGATGTAGTGGTTTTGGTGAGTGTTTTTTATTCAATAATGATAATAGCAATTTGTCAATAGGAGGAAAATGTCTCCGTCTATAGATCAAACACAAGCAAAGTGTAAAAATAACAGGAACATAGTCTTGTATTAGTATTATTTAATATATTACTATAAGTGGTATAAATCCATTCTTATTATTAGACATAAATTTACTTTTTGTAAACATTTAATGAATTGTCCTTTCCATATGTAAAAGGCCTACAATGCTATTCAAATAAAAGGCCAGAAAGTGTTGTTTTGTTTTGATTTTTATTTCATAAAGCAGGCTACAATATCTTTGTTACCGAAACATAGTGGTTATTCAGCTTAAATACAACCCAATAATCTCTCAAATTTAAAGCCATAGCCCAAAGGTAAAAAAAAAAGAATAGTAAATTAAGCCAATCACCATTGCTTTATTCTAATAATATATTATTATCTCTGTATAACCAGATGATTATAAGAAAGAGAGAGAGAGAGAGAGAGAGAGAGAGAGAGAGAGAGAGAGAGAGAGAAGAGAGAAGAGAGAGAGAGAGAGAGAGAGAGAGAGAGAGAGAGAGAGAGAGAGAGAGAGAGAGAGAGAGAGAAAGAGAGACAGGGAGAGAGAGAGAGAGAGAGAAGGGGGGGGGGGTGTATTAAAAAGGCAATAGGTACCTACAACGGAGAAAAAAATCCAGACCCATTTGTCCCTCCCTTCCCCTTCAACCATCAACCAGCTAATCAAAGAACACCATTGGTCTTCTGTATCAATTGTGACATCTGGTGCCATTCTGTCTGGCCCGACGTCATAAAAACGGGACCGTCACAAAATTTCAAGAGACTGAGCACAGGTGTCAAAATATGACATAAGACATAATGGTGATTTTGTGGTTTTGAGGAAAATGCTTGACACGGCAAAAAATCCGACCTCGGGTGCAATTATCCGACTTTTTCCTACCAATCCGACCTTAAGGTAAAAAATCCGACTTTATCCGACCTCGCTGGACACCCTGTATATAAAAAAAAAAGTAAAAGGAGGAAATGAAGGAAATATCCGGGGATCGAGGATCTGAGGAGGAAAACCGAGGAAAGGAAAGAAAACCGCGGATTTTCGCGGATCCGCGGAAAAGTATCATCACTGGTTGATACATCCCATGAAATCAATTGAAATGTTGATACATCCCACCAAATCAATTGAAATGTTGATACATCCCACAAATCAATTGAAATGTTGATAAATCCCACCAAATCAATTGAAATGTTGATACATCCCATGAAATCAATTGAAATGTTGATACATCCCACCAAATCAATTAAAATGTTGATACATCCCATGAAATCAATTGAAATGTTGATACATCCCACAAATCAATTGAAATGTTGATACATCCCACCAAATCAATTGAAATGTTGATACATCCCATGAAATCAATTGAAATGTTGATACATCCCACCAAATCAATTGAAATGTTGATACATCCCACCAAATCAGTTGAAATGTTGATACATCCCACCAAATCAATTGAAATGTTGATACATCCCACCAAATCAGTTGAAATGTTGATACATCCCACCAAATCAATTGAAATGTTGATACATCCTACCAAATCAATTGAAATGTTGATACATCCCACCAAATCAGTTGAAATGTTGATACATCCCACCAAATCAGTTGAAATGTTGATAAATCCCACCAAATCAGTTAAAATGTTGATACATCCCACCAAATCAATTGAAATGTTGATACATCCCACAAATCAGTTGAAATGTTGATACATCCCATGAAATCAATTGAAATGTTGATACATCCCACCAAATCAATTGAAATGTTGATACATCCCATGAAATCAATTGAAATGTTGATACATCCCATGAAATCAGTTGAAATGTTGATACATCCCACCAAATCAATTGAAATGTTGATACATCCTACCAAATCAGTTGAAATGTTGATACATCCCACCAAATCAATTGAAATGTTGATACATCCCACCAAATCAATTGAAATGTTGATACATCCTACCAAATCAATTGAAATGTTGATACATCCCACCAAATCAATTGAAATGTTGATACATCCTACCAAATCAGTTGAAATGTTGATACATCCCACCAAATCAATTGAAATGTTGATACATCCTACCAAATCAGTTGAAATGTTGATACATCCCACCAAATCAATTGAAATGTTGATACATCCTACCAAATCAGTTGAAATGTTGATACATCCCACCAAATCAATTGAAATGTTGATACATCCCACCAAATCAATTGAAATGTTGATACATCCCATGAAATCTAGCTATGATACTTTCCCCAATAAACTGACCTGCCAACCTGTCCAATTTGGGTGCCCACCAGTAGCCAGTGTATCTGTCAAACTCTTCTTGTATCACAAAGCTGGGGACTCCAGCACTTAAGGGGTCCGCCTCCATTGCCACACAACCTATAGGGGATAAGAACGGATTCCACACTTACAACAGGACAGATGTTAAAAGGGCTTTTGTGTTTGTGTTTTTAAGGGTTTTACAGCGCTTGCAACACATTTAGGTCATATCAGGCCAGTAAATAGGGAGAATATGGGATAGTAAAAAGTTCTAGAATTACAATTAAAGCACCCAAGAAAAGGTACAAATAGGGAATTGGTGTGGATTCCAAGAGCATACCATCAATGTACTTAGTTTGAGATCTCATCCAGACACGAGCACAGCTCCCCACTAAGAGGAATACACTCAAATGCTTATACTATAAATTCAAAACAACAAATATAATAATAATACATAACAGAGAGATGATTTACAAGGAAAAAAAATATCATCTCCCAAAACAATAACTATGCATTTGACTGTTTTCCTCCAGCCAGGGCCAAGACAAAACCAAGTAATCTCACCCCAAGACAAAGACAGAAAGCATGTTGGAAAACAGATATAAGGGGATAAAAGACACAGTAAGTTCCTCCCTGCCCACTATGGGAGGTTAAAAGGGGTTGACCCAAGAAACAAAAGAAAGAAAAGAAAAAAAAAGAAAAAGACAAAGACCCTTTTATATTGTCCGGAGGTTCCTATAGCTCAGTGGGTAGAGCACTCGTTTCACATGCAAAGGGACTGTGATTGATCTCGGGTGAAGTCAAGATTTTTATTCCGACCCCCTCATCCACCAAGCAGCGATTGGGTACCTGGGTCTCTTAGATCTCATGGAAAGAACTTTGCAATAGACAAGCATCCTACCCAAAGTGTAGCAAGCAATTGCTATCATCTGATTCATGCTATAGACACTGGCATAAACTCCAGCTCCTAATGATTCTGTAGGACTGACTTTCTCTCTATCTTCTGCCGTGCTGCCCCAGGCCTTGTCAATGTGTACCAAGACAATGGGAGCCAAAATGAGTCAGACTTGGAATTCATAAGGACAATCATGAACCAAAAAATAATTAAAGAATAAGCCCTGCCTTCTTCTGATGATGGGCAATTAGACCTTAACAATTTATTTTTTTAAATTGAGCTTTTATATAGCGCAATATCCATTAAGCATACTCAAAGCGATTTACAAGGGGTCCCTGGCCAACAGCAACACTTAACATGTAGGACGGGACATGACGCCTGTGAGGCGATATTACAATTATTTTCAGACAGAGACAAGAATGTTAATGGCCAGATACTCATTTTACACCTGAGAACCATGAGAGAATGCGAGTAAAGTAGACCTTACTAACAATAACAATATTTTTGTTGATATTAAAAATAATGGGCAAACTTAAGTTGATTTTTTGTTGAAAAAAAATTAGAACAGTTCCCAACAGCCATCAAACGTCATGTCCTATTCTTTAAATTAAGACAGATGATAGAAATAGTATCAACCTCCAGAATTGATGTACAAATCAGATATGACCCAGATGGATAAGATAGTATTGAACTCCCAATATAAACTTTCAGGTCATTTACCAAATCAAAGCATTGAAGTACACTAAGGGAGTGGACGACTTTAAAAAATGTGGAAATAATAAAAATGATAAAGACACCTAAGATCTTCAGCAAACTGTTAGGCGATTTTTCTGTGCATAAGGTTGACATGACTTGTAATGTACAATCTGTGCCCAATGTGTAGTGTGTAAGGTTGACATGACTTGTAATGTACAATCTGTGCCCAATGTGTAGTGTGTAAGGTTGACATGACTTGTAATGTACAATACGTGCCCAATGTGTAGTGTGTAAGGTTGACATGACTTGTAATGTACAATATGTGCCCAATGTGTAGTGTGTAAGGTTGACATGACTTGTAATGTACAATACGTGCCCAATGTGTAGTGTGTAAGGTTGACATGACTTGTAATGTACAATACGTGCCCAATATGTAGTGTGTAAGGTTGACATGACTTGTAATGTACAATGCGTGCCCAATGTGTAGTGTGTAAGGTTGACATGACTTGTAATGTACAATACGTGCCCAATATGTAGTGTGTAAGGTTGACATGACTTGTAATGTACAATACGTGCCCAATATGTAGTGTGTAAGGTTGACATGACTTGTAATGTACAATGCATGCCCAATGTGTAGTGTGTAAGGTTGACATGACTTGTAATGTACAATACGTGCCCAATATGTAGTGTGTAAGGTTGACATGACTTGTAATGTACAATGCATGCCCAATGTGTAGTGTGTAAGGTTGACATGACTTGTAATGTACAATACGTGCCCAATGTGTAGTGTGTAAGGTTGACATGACTTGTAATGTACAATACATGCCCAATGTGTAGTGTGTAAGGTTGACATGACTTGTAATGTACAATATGTGCCCAATGTGTAGTGTGTAAGGTTGACATGACTTGTAATGTACAATACGTGCCCAATGTGATGTGTAAGGTTGACATGACTTGTAATGTACAATACGTGCACGTGCCCAATGTGATGTGTAAGGTTGACATGACTTGTACCTTAATTAAGATTGTTACCTCTGTGTGCCCGAGTTAGTCTGTACTCTTTCCCTGAACTCCTGACAGACAGCCAAATGTCTGCCTCATGGACAAAGGCAACTAGGTCAGAATTACAAGGACAGATCTTTGGATCTAAACGTGCTCCATAGGTCCGTGTGGGAAGCTCTAATGGAACACAAGGTGATTCAATCTGGGGAAGGAGGGGAAAAATAACAATTTCCTGCCTGAAAATGTTCCTGTTTTGTCCTTATTATTTTACTTAGATTCACTATCACAGATTATATTTGCATGGATGACAAATGGACAAAATTATCATATTATAACAATAATTTATTATTATTATTATTATTATTATTATTATTATTATTATTATTATTATTATTATCATCATCATCATCATCATCATCATCATCATCATCATTATTATTATTATTATTATTATTATTAGTATTATTATTATTATTATTATTATTAATATTATTATTATTATTATTATTATTATTATTATTATTATTATTATTATTATTATTATTATTATTATTATTATTATATCATTAATATTATCATTATTATCATTATTATTGTTACTATCATCAATAATAATAATAATAATAATAATAATAATAATAATAATAATAATAATAATAATAATAATAATAATAATAATAACAACCACAACGACAACAACAACATCAACAACAACAACATTCTTATAGCCCTTTAAGCCAAGGCCTCCGAACACTTGACATCAATTCCATCATTTTTACACAATGCATGTAACATTCCTCAAACACTTGACATCAATTCCATCATTTTTACACAATGCATGTAACATTCCTCAAACACTTGACATCAATTCCATCATGTTTACACAATGCATGTAACATTCCTCAAACACTAACACACATCTACTCCTGTAATGCGTTATCATCTATTCTTAAACTTGAATTAAAAACTCACATCGTCAGAGCAGACGTAGAGACTGTTGTTGGCTGGAATGAGAAAGACTCTGTCTTGGTGGTCAAAGTCGTATGAGGTTATCCCATAGGACATCAGACGTTTCCTCTCTCGCATCAGGATTTCTTCTTTGGACATTGTCGTGGAGGAGGAAGTGGAGGAAGATGTGGTCGGTTGACTGGAGAATACAGGCTCAACGGCCAAGAGGGCTGAAGGGCCACCATTGTCACCGTCACGACTGCTATCTACAGTGTGACTGGTAAGGTTACTTTTGCTGTCCGTGAGGTAAAGTTGTGATGAGGATGAGGATGATGATGAAGGTGTATGCGACTGTTGTGTGTGTGAGTGAATGGTGTGCTGGTCGTGTGGAGTCCATATCATAGGTTCCTGTCCATGACCATCACCGTCAATGTTAGCTGTAATGATAAGAGATCACGACATGATGGCATCAATGACTAACGTCTATCTAATATTATGGTGGAACAAACTCAAGGGAGATAACTCAACTTGAAAGAAAATCCACCAGGAAAAGGAAATTTTATTTCCCTAAAGTGTCACAGACAGAATTCACTGGCTTCAATGAAAACATTTTTATCTCATCTCAGCTATTAGGAGCTTAGATTGGAGTTTTCAGCATAACGTCCATTCTCACAAAACACCGTTTTGGTAACATGATCAATGATATAGGTAAAAAAGGAACCTGTTTCTCAGTGAGCTGTTAAATTATGAACATGGTTAATTTTGCAAAACCAAAAAAAATTTTAAAAAATAATTTAAAAAAATAAAAAATCAAATAAATAAATATAAAAGGAAAGAAAGAAGAAAAAAAAGAAAGATTTTTGATCTGCCAAAATAAAAAATAAATGATGAGATGTTGTCTCTCTTCAGTGGAAAACAGTTTTCATCCCCATGCTTCCATTCAAACCCAGAGAGAGATGTTGATTTTTCACAATACAGGATTTTTTCCCCTATAGTAGGCAAAGGGACAATATCATATCTATAAATGAGGTGAAATATCCCCCGTTTTGTTTTATGTTTTGTTATTTATTGTTACTTTTTTCAATATGGTCACAATTCCATTTATGAATAAAACTCATCCAGGACTATCTTTCCACCAACCTTTTAGATCAGCCCTGAGCAGAGTGCTGTCCCTTCCTTTATCAGTTGACCCCAGGAAATAGAGTCGGGTGACAGGATTTCCATCTTCCTCTAGGTAATCACAGAATTCAAAGTTACTGGGAATCGAGGGCGTCAGTTTTGTTACGGTTCTCCTGTTGTAATGACAATTGTAATTTTAATTTAAAGTTTTAAGTAATGATTATGAGAAAGGGAAAAGGAGGAGAGGGGGACTGGAGAGGAGGAGGAGGAGGAGGAGAGGGGGGGGGGGGAGGAGAAGAAGAAGAAGAAGAAGAAGAAGAAGAAGAAGAAGAAGAAGAAGAAGAAGAAGAAGAAGAAGAAGAAGAAGAAGAAGAAGAAGAAGAAGAAGAAGAAGAAGAAGAAGAAGAAGAAGAAGAAGAAGAAGATAACAATAAGACATTTACCTCGTTTCTCGTACAACACTCCTTAATTCAAGCCACGACTTCTTGTGAGAGGTCTGTGACCTTGGAGGTGAATCAACGTCTAGGTCAAGGTTGTCAAAGACATCCGAGGATGCCATGGGTGACAGGACCAGAAATCAATGAGACACTTGTGGTCTGAAATAATGACATGCTATTCATAAATAGTTGTAACATTGGCACGGAAATTCACATTAGCGGGGAAATGACAAAATGTGACCCAACTGCCTACAACCAATATTATATTATGTTACAGTGAATGACATGATCAATCCAAAGGTGAAAAGGTTTGAACTGAGATATTGCCAAGTTTGGTTAGAAAGTCAATTTTTATCCAAAATGAGTTGTCATAAATGATTAAATCAACCCTTTTTGTACATCTTCGGGAAATATCAAGGCTTAATTTCACTTCTATCTAAATATTTTTTACAGTTAGTCAAGTTGAAAAAGTATGAAATTTGAGAAAAGTTGCTGGATACCTCTCCCATACATCACCTGATTTACTTCAAAAAAAGATTAAAATGCTCTGGTCAGCATATTCTTGTAGAAAATGAAAAAAAAAATGCAAATCCAAAATGTTCACCTTCCGACTGATTCTGTCATGCACTGACACAATTTAGTCTTGCACTGACACAATTTAGTCTTGCACTGACACAATCCTGACATGCACTACTGACACAATTTAGTCATGCACTGACACAATTTAGTCATGCACTGACACAATTTAGTCATGCACTGACACAATTTAGTCTTGCACTGACACAATTTAGTCATGCACTGACACAATTCTGTCATTCACGAACACAATTCTGCCATGCACTAACACAATTCTGTCATGCACTAACACAATTCTGTCATGCACTGACACAATTCTGTCGTGCACTAACACAATTCTGTCGTGCACTAACACAATTCTGTCGTGCACTAACACAATTCTGTCGTGCACTAACACAATTCTGTCGTGCACTAACACAATTCTGTCATGCACTAACACAATTCTGTCATGCACTAACACAATTCTGTCATGCACTGACACAATTCTGTCATGCACTGACACAATTCTGTCATGCACTAACACAATTCTGTCATGCACTGACACAATTCTGTCATGCACTGACACAATTCTGTCATGCACTAACACAATTCTGTCATGCACTGACACATACTGGAGTCTACAAGGAATTGGATAACCAAACTGTTCATATTTTAATTTTTGTCCACTTCAAAAACTTAATCCGTTGCTCACAATAAAACAAGTAAACTTAACTGCAATATATGGTCTAGTGGTATGACACCCACCTACTACGGATAAAGGTCAGGGATTCGAGTCCCTCTTTGAGTGGCACATTGTTGAGTCCTAGGAAAAGATTTTTTACACAGATTTTATCACCATACTCGGGTGTACTTGGCCATTAACAGTGTTGTATCTGTCCGAAAAAAAATTGTAATATTGCCTAACAGGCATCATGTCTCGTCCTCTATGTTAAGCGTTGATGTCGGCTGGGGACCCCTTGTAAAGAGCGTATAGCATGTTTAGTGGATATTGCGCTGTATTTGGGGGGGGGGGGGGGGGTTCTCTTTTGGTTCTTTTTAATGTGTTACTTATTACGATTTGCTTGAGATTATCATGTCAATAATCAATTTTGTAAATAAAGTCAATAATCGAATTAACATTCCCAGACATGCATGAGGAAAACCAAAAAAAACAACAGTGAGCAAATTTTTAAGGTGAAATAAAGCTAGAGTTTAGTCTGCCATGGATAGACTGAGCGAAGAGCCAATGTTTACAAGAACATACTTTTGTGTCAATATTAAAAATAATGGTCAATCAACATGGTTGCCATAACAATAGCAGGAAAATTAAAGTTACGGGTGCCATAACCCTATATTGGGTGCCATAACAATAGCAGGAAAATTAAAGTTACGGGTGCCATAACCCTATATTGGGTGCCATAACAATAGCAGGAAAATTAAAGTTACGGGTGCCATAACCCTATGATGGGTGCCATAACAATAGCAGGAAAATTAAAGTTATGGGTGCCATAACCCTATATTGGGTGTCATAACAATAGCAGGAAAATTAAAGTTATGGGTGTCATAACCCTATATTGGGTGCCATAACAATAGCAGGAAAATTAAAGTTACGGGTGCCATAACCCTATGATGGGTGCCATAACAATAGCAGGAAAATTAAAGTTACGGGTGCCATAACCCTATGATGGGTGCCATAACAATAGCAGGAAAATTAAAGTTACGGGTGCCATAACACTATAATGGGTGCCAACAATAGCAGGAAAATTAAAGTTACGGGTGCCATAACCCTATGATGGGTGCCATAACAATAGCAGGAAAATTAAAGTTACGGGTGCCATAACCCAATGATGGGTGCCATAACAATAGCAGGAAAATTAAAGTTACGGGTGCCATAACCCTATGATGGGTGCCATAACAATAGCAGGAAAATTAAAGTTACGGGTGCCATAATCCTATGATGGGTGCCATAACAATAGCAGGAAAATTAAAGTTACGGGTGCCATAACCCGATGATGGGTGCCATAACGTGCGGCTATGTGGTCTAGTGGTATGACACTCGCTTTCGGATTGGAAGGTCCTGAGTTTGAGCCTCGTTCAGCGCACAGTTGAGTCCTTGGAAAAGGTTCTTTACTCAGATTCTCTCACCATACTCAGGTGTAAAATGAGTACCTGGTCGTTAACAGCCTTGTCTCTGTCGGAAAAAAAACAAACTGTGATATCGCCTAACAGTAACAGGCGTCATGTCACGTTCTACATGTTACATGTTGCTGTTGGTCAAAGACCCCTTGTAAAGCGCTTTGAGCACATTAAGTGGATATTGCGCTATATTAAACATGAAAAACAGAGCAATGAGCAACATTTTTGGAGCAATCCGGGGTAGTCCTGGGCAATCTGGGGCACAAAGTGACCTAACCCGATTGAAATTGAAGGGCTGAAATGAATTTAATTTATTACATTCATGCAGGACAACATAAAATTTAAGTAATTATACACCATTTTTACAGTCTCTCTCTCTAACAAAGAAATCATCTGTGTCTGTAGTCTAAGTCTAAGAAGATGTCTAGTCTAAGGCCTACTTGCCCTAATCTAGAGCCTATACTCACTGTAACTATGAATAGGACTATGGACAAACTGGGCAGCCTTCGGTTAGAGATAGAGAGTGGACTTAACTTACTGAAGTGGTTTTTAAAATGGCATTATTGTGTGGGTGTAAATTTCTCTGCTTTTGACTTTTTGATCGTAGTTTTTTAGTTGAAGTTGTTCGTGTTTCGTAGGGCAGGGGCAGGGGCTCCGCCTGAGGGGCGAGTATTCTGGAATCGGGACCAATGGTCAACGGGTCAACCTACTCACTGCTCAATCTGAGTCTGAGAGTTGAGAGTGTACTTTATGTAAGAGTAAGAAGAGCGTCAGTGACAGTGTGAGGAGAGAGTGGGACGAGGCAACACAAGTTTGTGAGTGTTTGAGTTTGAGTGGAGACGGAGAAGAAGTAAGAATCAAGAAGAGTGTCTAGATTGATGAAGTAACAACCTTCGGTCGGTGAAAAAAGTTTCCGTTTCTTTATGATTATGCCACAAACTCAATAAAACATTTTCTTTGTCAACATCACAAAGGTTATGCCATCTCAGTTACTGTCCTAACTTGTGTGAAACATCAATCTAAAAGTGCGTTCTATTATCTTTCTCAGTTACTCTTGGACAGTGCTGGGCGGGTACCCGGGTACCCGCGGGTACTCGCGGGTAATAAAGTCAAACCGGGTACTCGAGTAAAAGGGACGGGTAGCGGGTACCCGCTTCAACAAATGGAAACCGAACTGAGTGATAATTGGATGTAATACAATTTTGATCTTACATATTTACATTCACATGACCTTTTTTCAAAAGATTTTCCTCTTTTATTTTTCAATTACATTGATTTTTTTGTTTTATTTGTTAACACACATTTGATTCAATTTTGGAATCAACAGATTAAGACTATACTAGTTCTTATCTTTTAAAGGAATCTCAGTTATTTTTAAAATTTATTTATTTTGGTTTCATTGTAATTAATTATCCTTGTTTCTTACTTTCGTTTCATTTGTTGTGATAAATAATAAATAATAAATGACTAAAAAAAAAATTAAAGTAAAAACATAAAAAATTTAAAGAATAATAAAGCCCCCCCCCCCCCCCCCCCCCCCCCCCCCCCCCCCCCCCCCTCCACCCCACCCCCCCCCCCCCCCCCCCCCCCCCCCCCCCCTTCACAAAACATTTTTTTTGGTCAAAAAGTCACTCCCGCCACGGGTACCCGCGGGTACCCGGGTAATCCGACCACTACCCGGGTATTACCCGGGTAATGATTTGGGCGGGTAATCCCAGCACTGCTCTTGGACTTAGCCGGAAGTCGGAGCCCTAAACGATGAAGAAGAGAAAAATGAATTGTCTATGGTGAGGTTTAGAGTCCCAGTTCAGTAGGTACATATTATTTTAACGATTATATCGGCGATATAAAGAAAAGAAAAGAATAGAAAAGAAAGACAAAAGGGTGGAAAAAAGATAGAAAGAGAATCTCTCTCTCTCTCTCTCTCTCTCTCTCTCTCTCTCTCTCTCTCTCTCTCTCTCTCTCTCTCTCTCCATGGTTTATTATAGTTAATCTCCCCCTATATGTATCTCATTCAATCAAATTGAAGATGGAGAAGAAGAAGAAGAAGAAGAAGAAGAAGAAGAAGAAGAAGAAGAAGAAGAAGAAGAAGAAGAAGAAGAAGAAGAAGAAGAAGAAGAAGAAGAAGGAGGAGGAGGAGGAGGAGGAGGAGGAGGAGGAGGAGGAGGAGGAGGAGGAGGAGGAGGGGGAGGAGGAGGAGGAGGAGTAGAAGGAGGAAGAAGAAAAATCAAGGATAGCAAGAGGGGAGACCATGATGGGGATAAAGGTCTGATTCAAGGGGCGAAATATATAGACTATATACACACAACAACACACTAGATAACACACAAATACACACCATATACACACCAAAACACACTAGATAACACCTCAAAACACACTAGATAACACACAAATACACACTATATACACACCAAAACACACTAGATAACACACCAAAACACACTTGATAACATATAAATACACACTAGATTCACACAAATACACACTAGATACACACAAAATACACAGTAGATGCACACAAATACACACTAGATAACACCTAAATACACACTAGATACACACAAAATACGCAGTAGATACACACAAATACACACTAGATACACATAAATACACACTAGATTCACACAAATACACAGTAGATACACACAAATACACACTAGATACACACAAAATACACAGTAGATACACACAAATACACACTAGATACACATAAATACACACTAGATACACACAAATACACACTAGATACAAATAAATACACACTAGATACACATAAATACACACTAGATACACACAAATACACACTAGATACACACAAATACACACTAGATACACATAAATACACACTAGATTCACACAAATACACACTAGATACACACAAATACACACTAGATACACACAAAATACACATTAAATACACACTAGATACACCCAAGATACACAGTAGATGCACACAAATACACACTAGATACACACAAATACACATTAAATACACACTAGATACACCCAAGATACACAGTAGATGCACACAAATACACACTAGATACACACAAATACACACTAGATACACACAAGATACACAGTAGATGCACACAAATACACACTAGATACACACAAATACACACTAGATGCACTCAAATACACACTAGAACTGTGCATTTATAGCAGGCGCTATATTATTTATTGTATTCGATTAGGAAGGGGGTGGGGGTGATGTTGGTTGATGACGATGATGGTGTAGTGAAGATGATAGAGGTTGAGGACAATTGAGGATGATAAAAAGGAGAATGAGGAAAATTGTATGGATGAAGGTGAATATGATAACTTACTATTTCTATCAAAGATGATGTTGATTAAGAAGTGAGTTTTGCTTGTTTTCTAGTTGAATCCTGTCCATTCTGTTTATATTTCATTTTGAAGTTGTTGAGTAGTAGGACCTATACTAGAAATCATTAGTAGTGATTTTTTGGCATCCCAATATCCAGAGGGGAAAAACTTGGGAATGTTGCCAGATTGCCTCCTCCAGGGCTGGTTGTTGATGATCAATTCGGACCTGAGTCTGAATTGCTTCCCGTGGCAATACGGACTCCTGCCACAATGCGCCTGCGCAAACACAGGAAGTGTCGGAAGTGGAAGCTGGGTCGAAAGTGAAGCGTGGTAGGGTGCGGGGAAGCTGCTCATTCTCAGTTGTCAATCGGTAGGAGGGCGAGTGAACGTGCAAGTCACGATTTAGAACTCCCGAAGATGACTATACCTTCAAAAGCGGTGATCTATTATTCCCCTTTGTCTTAGTTTTTCTTGGGATCTTTTTTAATTGTAGAAATTGTGGAAAGCGCTTTGTTGTAAACCAGAGTTTCCTTCAAATCAATATCAGTATAATTTAATGTTACAGACATGGAGATAAATTTCTGGTTATGGGCATTACTGTGATGGATGACATTGTGTTTTTGTTTTTAAAGGTTTTACGACGTTTGCGACACGTTTAGGTCATATCAGCGCCAGTAAAAAGGGTGAAAATTGGATAGTAAAAACATTCTAGATGTACAATTAAAAGGACGAGGAAAAAGTAAGACAAAGGGGAAATGGTTCAAATAGGGAACAGTTGTAGATTCCAAGAGCACACTATCAAAGTACTTAGTTTGAGATTACCCAGACACCAGCACAAGATCCCACTAAGAGGAATACACTCAAATGTTTACAAATCATATGTTAAATTTTTTTTTAAATGATAATAAAAATAACAGTTCATAATAGAGAGATGATTTACAAGGGAAAAAAATTCATCTCTCAAAACTGTTTCCCTCCTTGCCAAGAACTCCGGCCAGGGTCAGGACAAAACTAATTAATCTCATTCCAAGTCAAAGACAGAAAGCAATTGTAAAACAGATACAGGGGGATAGAAGACACAACAAGTACCTCCCTGCACACTATGGGAGGTCGGAAAACCTACCCAGGTTTTACGGCGCTTGCAACACCAGTAAAAAGAAAGAGTATTGTATGGTACACTAGATGTACAGTTAAAAGGACTTGAGGAAAAAGTAAGACAAAGGGGAATGGTACAAATAGGGAACAGTTGTTGATTCCAAGAACACACGATCAGTTTACTTCGTTTGAGATCACCTAAAAGTCTCACCAAGACACCTGCACAAGATCCCACTAAGAGGAATACACTCAAATGTTTACAAATCATATGTTAAATTAAAAAAAAAAAAATAACAGATGACAGACAAAAAATATTATCTTTCAAAACTATAACTATACATTCGACTAAGTAATCTCATTCCAAAACAAAGTGAGAGAGCAATATTAAAACAGATACAGGGTAATTAAAGACAGAAAACAAATAGCTCCGTGCTCACTATGGGAGTTAGGGAATCAGGAACCCCACTATGGGAGGTCAGGAACCCCACCCAGACATTATGCATTGGTTTGAGACTATTTCCATGACAACAATGAGACCATATCCATTTCATCAGATCTGTACATAAGCAGACGTTGACACACACTATATAAAAGCAGACGTTGACACACACTAAACATAAGCAGACGTTGACACACACTACACAAAAGCAGACGTTGACACACACTATACAAAAGCAGACGTTGACACACACTATACAAAAGCAGACGTTGACAAACACTATACAAAAGCAGACGTTGACACACACTATACAAAAGCAGACGTTGACACACACTATACAAAAGCAGACGTTGACACACACTATACAAAGCAGACGTTGACACACACTATACATAAGCAGACGTTGACACACACTATACAAAAGCAGACGTTGACACACACTATACAAAAGCAGACGTTGACACACACTATACAAAAGCAGACGTTGACACACACTATACATAAGCAGACGTTGACACACACTATACAAAAGCAGACGTTGACACACACTACACAAAAGCAGACGTTGACACACACTATACATAAGCAGACGTTGATACACACTAAACATAAGCAGAGGTTGACACACACTATACAAAAGCAGACGTTGACACACACTATACATAGGCAGACGTTGACACACACTATACAAAAGCAGACGTTGACATACCGTTGACACACACTATACATAAGCAGACGTTGACACACACTATACAAAAGCAGAAGTTGACACACAATATACATAAGCAAACGTTGACACACACTATACAAAAGTAGAAGTTGACACACACTATACAAAAGCAGACGTTGACACACACTATACATAAGCAGACGTTGACACACACTATACAAAAGCAGACGTTGACACACACTATACATAAGCAGACGTTGATACACACTATACAAAAGCAGACGTTGACACACACTATACAAAAGCAGACGTTGACACACACTATACAAAATCAGACGTTGACACACACTATACAAAATCAGACGTTGACACACACTATACATAAGCAGACGTTGACACACACTATACATAAGCAGACGTTGACACACACTATACAAAAGCAGACGTTGACACACACTAAACATAAGCAGACGTTGACACACACTATATAAAAGCAGACGTTGACACACTCTAAACATAAGCAGACGTTGACACACACTATACAAAAGCAGACGTTGACACACACTATACAAAAGCAGACGTTGACACACACTATACATAAGCAGACGTTGATACACACTAAACATAAGCAGACGTTGACACACACTATACAAAAGCAGACGTTGATACACACTAAACATAAGCAGACGTTGACACACACTATACAAAAGCAGACGTTGACACACACTAAACATAAGCAGACGTTGACACACACTATACAAAAGCAGACGTTGACACACACTATACATAAGCAGACGTTGACACACACTATACATAAGCAGATGTTGACACACACTATACATAAGCAGACGTTGACACACACTATACAAAAGCAGACGTTGACACACACTATACAAAAGCAGACGTTGACACACACTATACATAGGCAGACGTTGACATACACTATACAAAAGCAGACGTTGACACACACTATACAAAAGCAGACGTTGACACACACTATACATAAGCAGACGTTGATACACACTAAACATAAGCAGAGGTTGACACACACTATACAAAAGTAGAAGTTGACACACACTATACAAAAGCAGACGTTGACACACACTATACATAAGCAGACGTTGACACACACTATATAAAAGCAGACGTTGACACACACTATACAAAAGCAGACGTTGACACACACTATACAAAAGCAGACGTTGACACACACTAAACATAAGCAGACGCTGACACACACTATACAAAAGCAGACGTTGACACACACTATACATAAGCAGACGTTGATACACACTATACATAAGCAGACGTTGATACACACTATACAAAAGCAGACGTTGACACACACTATACAAAAGCAGACGTTGACACACACTAAACATAAGCAGACGTTGACACACACTATACAAAAGCAGACGTTGACACACACTATACATAAGCAGACGTTGACACACACTATACATAAGCAGATGTTGACACACACTAAACATAAGCAGACGTTGACACACACTATACAAAAGCAGACGTTGACACACACTATACATAAGCAGACGTTGACACACACTATACATAAGCAGATGTTGACACACACTATACAAAAGCAGACGTTGACACACACTATACATAAGCAAACGTTGACACACACTATACAAAAGCAGAAGTTGACACACACTATACAAAAGCAGACGTTGACACACTATACATAAGCAGACGTTGACACACACTATATAAAAGCAGACGTTGACACACACTAAACATAAGCAGACGTTGACACA
>NC_088373.1:18094612-18104612 GCF_034508935.2 Berghia stephanieae | reverse complement strand
AATCATCAATATGGCAATGCATGGAAAGGGTCGAGTCAAAGTAAACACGAGAAAAAAGGAAGGGTTCAAATAGGGAACAGATGTAGATTCCAAGAGCACGCTATCAGTGTAATTAGTTTGAGGTCACCTAACAGTCGCATCCTGACATAATGACAGGTTCCCACTAAGAGGAATACACTCAAATGTCCACAAATCATTGTATATTTAAAACAAAAATACAACAGTATATAACAGTAAAAAAAAAATCATCTCTCTGAAATTATAACTATACATTTGACTGTTTAACTCTTAGTTAAGGACCCCGGCCAGGGCCAGGACAAAACCAAGTCGTCTAATTCCAAGACAAAGACAGAAAGGATTCTGGAAAACAAATATAGGTGGATAGAAGATCCATCAAGTGACCTTTGGCCCATGGTGAGAGGTGAGAGAAGTTCACCTAATTTAAGTAAGTACAAAGGTCAGTAAGTAATTTTACCCAATCTGTGGGGCTTTATCTTGACGCCAATGGTATTATTATCAAGTTCTACCTTTTATAGTTTTGACACCAATGGTATTATTATCAAGTTCTACCTTTTATAGTTTTGACGCCAATGGTATTATTATCAAGTTCTACCTTTTATAGTTTTGACGCCAATGGTATTATTATCAAGTTCTACCTTTTATAGTTTTGACACCAATGGTATTATTATCAAGTTCTACCTTTTATAGTTTTGACGCCAATGGTATTATTATCAAGTTCTACCTTTTATAGTTTTGACGCCAATGGTATTATTATCAAGTTCTACCTTTTATAGTTTTGACACCAATGGTATTATTATCAAGTTCTACCTTTTATAGTTTTGACGCCAATGGTATTATTATCAAGTTCTACCTTTTATAGTTTTGACGCCAATGGTATTATTATCAAGTTCTACCTTTTATACTTTTGACACCAATGGTATTATTATCAAGTTCTACCTTTTATAGTTTTGACACCAATGGTATTATTATCAAGTTCTACCTTTTATAGTTTTGACGCCAATGGTATTATTATCAAGTTCTACCTTTTATAGTTTTGACACCAATGGTATTATTATCAAGTTCTACCTTTTATAGTTTTGACGCCAATGGTATTATTATCAAGTTCTACCTTTTATAGTTTTGACGCCAATAGTATTATTATCAAGTTCTACCTTTTATAGTTTTGACACCAATGGTATTATTATCAAGTTCTACCTTTTATAGTTTTGACACCAATGGTATTATTATCAAGTTCTACCTTTTATAGTTTTGACGCCAATGGTATTATTATCAAGTTCTACCTTTTATAGTTTTGACACCAATGGTATTATTATCAAGTTCTACCTTTTATAGTTTTGACGCCAATGGTATTATTATCAAGTTCTACCTTTTATAGTTTTGACGCCAATGGTATTATTATCAAGTTCTACCTTTTATAGTTTTGACGCCAATGGTATTATTATCAAGTTCTACCTTTTATAGTTTTGACACCAATGGTATTATTATCAAGTTCTACCTTTTATAGTTTTGACGCCAATGGTGTTATTATCAAGTTCTACCTTTTATAGTTTTGACACCAATGGTATTATTATCAAGTTCTACCTTTTATAGTTTTGACGCCAATGGTATTATTATCAAGTTCTACCTTTTTTAGTTTTGACGCCAATGGTATTATTATCAAGTTCTACCTTTTATAGTTTTGACGCCAATGGTATTATTATCAAGTTCTACCTTTTATAGTTTTGACGCCAATGGTATTATTATCAAGTTCTACCTTTTATAGTTTTGACACCAATGGTATTATTATCAAGTTCTACCTTTTATAGTTTTGACACCAATGGTATTATTATCAAGTTCTACATTTTATAGTTTTGACGCCAATGGTATTATTATCAAGTTCTACCTTTTATAGTTTTGACGCCAATGGTATTATTATCAAGTTCTACCTTTTATAGTTTTGACACCAATGGTATTATTATCAAGTTCTACCTTTTATAGTTTTGACACCAATGGTATTATTATCAAGTTCTACATTTTATAGTTTTGACGCCAATGGTATTATTATCAAGTTCTACCTTTTATAGTTTTGACACCAATGGTATTATTATCAAGTTCTACCTTTTATAGTTTTGACACCAATGGTATTATTATCAACGGTTCTACCTTTTATAGTTTTGACGCCAATGGTATTATTATCAAGTTCTACCTTTTATAGTTTTGACACCAATGGTATTATTATCAACGGTTCTACCTTTTATAGTTTTGACGCCAATGGTATTATTATCAAGTTCTACCTTTTATAGTTTTGACACCAATGGTATTATTATCAACGGTTCTACCTTTTATAGTTCATCAAGACGTATGACTGTGTTGAGAATATTGGTCACATATTATCACAGGACATACAAAATGTAAAATTGGAATATTTGATGGCACTTGAGTCATGGGACGGATAGGAACAATCATCACTCATCATAAATATAAAAACAATAAGTACAACATAATAGAGATATTTTACAAATATAGGATTGGGCATCAAAATTGTTCCCAAAAGCCAAGGTTAAATTTCTATCATTATCATCACGCATCAGAATGACTGGCAAATCTAAAAATGATCAAACTATTTCTCACAGATTGATGTAGAACTTGCAAACTTTCTGAAGTGAAGGCTGATATGATCACCCTTTGACTCCAAAGATTATTTAGAACATCTGCTAGGCTGTAATCAGGAGTCCTTCAATGTCACGTGTTTTTGAACTTAACTTGAACTCGAGTCTTTTATTTCATTTCCTTGTTAGGATCATGATTAATTCCATTAATGAGTAATGCTCTGGCCTTGGGAATACGTATCAACATAGGATAATGGAAAATTCCATTAATGAGTAATGCTCTGGCCTTGGGAATACGTATCAACATAGGATAATGGAAAATTCCATTAATGAGTAATGCTCTGGCCTTGGGAATACGTATCAACATAGTATTTTTCTGCACCTCCGGTGATGGTGCATCTTAAAGGGTTGTTTTTATGCATCTTCCATGCGCAAACACAAACCACACTGGCTGCATTAGGCCATTGCAAAAATAGGGTCACAAAAGTGATATTATGATATTTGTAGGTCTTTATTAATAAAACAAATAATTATAAAAGAAACACTGATGCCCAAAATTTAAAAATATAAAATAGCAATAGCATTAAAGATAAAATAACCTTCCTATAGGAAGACATGATTAAATATCTTATTGATTAAGGTGGCTCTGCAGCGAAGAGGTTAAGCTGTCAGACTCAAACCTTGATGGTACTGGGTTTGAATCCCATTGCAGACAATATTTTAAAAATATTTTTTATTTTATCTCATTGAAAAAAAATCTTTTTTTTTTTGTTATAGTCATTAGATATATTTTTGATACTTTGAATTAATTTTTGTAAAAATTATTTATTTTATTGAGAAAAAAAAAAACAACAACAACAACAACATTGGTATTTTTAAAATGATTGCGATCATGTCTTATAATGCTTTATCATTATCCTCAGTATTTGTACTGTTTGGATGTGATGTACTGTTTGGATGTGATATACTGTTTGGATGTGATGTACTGTTTGGATGTGATGTACTGTTTGGATGTGATGTACTGTTTGGATGTGATGTACTGTTTGGATGTGATGTACTGTTTGGATGTGATGTACTGTTTGGATATGATGTACTGTTTGGATGTGATGTACTGTTTGGATGTGATGTACTGTTTGGATGTGATGTACTGTTTGGATGTGTACTGTTTGGATATGATGTACTGTTTGGATATGATGTACTGTTTGGATATGATGTACTGTGATTATTACTGTTTGGATGTGATGTACTGTTTGGATGATGTACTGTTTGGACATGTGATGTACTGTTGGATGTGATGTACTGTTTGGATATGATGTACTGTTGATGTGATGTACTGTTTGGATGTGTACTGTTTGGATATGATGTACTGTTTGGATGTGATGTACTGTTTGGATGTGATGTACTGTTTGGATATGATGTACTGTTTGGATGTGATGTACTGTTTGGATGTAGATGTATGTTTGGATTGATGTACTGTTTGGATATGATGTACTGTTTGGATGTGATGTACTGTTTGGATGATGTACTGTTTGGATTGATGTACTGTTTGGATGTGATTTACTGTTTGGATGTGATGTACTTTTTGGATCTGTACTGTTTGATGTGTACTGTTTGGATGATGTACTGTTTGGATTTTGGATGTACTGTTTGATGTGTACTGTTTGGATATGATGTACTGTTTGGATTGATGTACTGTTTGGATGTGTACTGTTTGGTTTGATTACTGTTTGGATGTGATGTACTGTTTGGATGGATGTACTGTTGATGTGTACTGTTTGGAATGATGTACTGTTTGGATATGATGTACTGTTGGATATGTAGATGTACTGTTTGGATGTGTACTGTTTGGATATGATGTACTGTTTGGATAGATGTACTGTTTGGATGTGATGTACTGTTTGGATGTGATGTACTGTTTGGATGTGATGTACTGTTTTGGATGTGATGTACTGTTTTGGATATGATGTACTGTTTGGATGATGTACTGTTGGATGATGTACTGTTTGTATGATGTACTGTTTGGATATGATGTACTGTTTGGATTGATGTACTGTTTGGATGTGATGTACTGTTTGGATGTAGTACTGTTTGGATGTGATGTACTGTTTGGATGTTACTGTTTGGATGTGAGTACTGTTTGGATATGAGTACTGTTTGGATACGATGTACTGTTTGGATGTGATGTACTGTTTGGATGTGTACTGTTTGGATGTGATGTACTGTTTGGATGTGTACTGTTTGGATATGATGTACTGTTTGGATGTGATGTACTGTTTGGATATGATGTACTGTTTGGATATGATGTACTGTTTGGATATGAGTTATGATGTACGTTTGGATGTGATGTACTGTTTGGATGTGTACTGTTTGATATGATGTACTGTTTGGATGTGATGTACTGTTTGATGTGATGTACTGTTTGATGTGTACTGTTGATGTGATGTACTGTTGGATGTGATGTATGTTTGGATTGTACTGTTTGGATATGATGTACTGTTTGGATGTGATGTACTGTTTGGATGTGTACTTTTTGGATGATGTACTGTTTGGATGTGATGTACTGTTTGGATGTGTACTGTTTGGATGTGTACTGTTTGGATGTGATATACTGTTTGGATGTGTACTGTTTGGATGTGATGTACTGTTTAGATGTGTACTGTTTGGATACGATGTACTGTTTGGATGTGATGTACTGTTTGGATGTGTACTGTTTGGATGTGTACTGTTTGGATATGATGTACTGTTTGGATGTGATGTACTGTTTGGATGTGTACTGTTTGGATATGATGTACTGTTTGGATATGATGTACTGTTTGGATATGATGTACTGTTTGATGTGTACTGTTGATGATGTACTGTTGGATTGATGTACTGTTTGGATGTGATGTACTGTTTGGATGTGAGATGTACTGTTTGGATGTGATGTACTGTTTGGTGATGTACTGTTTGGATTGATGTACTGTTTGGATTGATGTACTGTTTGGATTGATGTACTGTTTGGATATGATGTACTGTTTGGATATGATGTACGTTTGGATTGATGTACTGTTTGGATTGATGTACTGTTTGATGAAGTTGATATGTACTGTTTGATTGAGTACTGTTTGATGATGTACTGTTTGGATGTGATTACTGTTTGGATGTGTACTGTTTGGATGTGATGTACTGTTTGGATATGATGTACTGTTTGGATATGATGTACTGTTTGGATATGATGTACTGTTTGGATGTGATGTACTGTTTGGATGTGATGTACTGTTTGGATGTGTACTGTTTGGATATGATGTACGTGTTTGGAGTATATGTACTGTTTGGATGTGAATGTACTGTTATGGATATGATGTACTGTTTGGATATGATGTACTGTTTGGATAGATGTACTGTTTGGATGTGATGTACTGTTTGGATGTGATGTACTGTTTGGATGTGATGTACTGTTTGGATATGATGTACTGTTTGGATATGATGTACTGTTTGGATATGATGTACTGTTTGGATGTGATGTACTGTTTGGATGTGATGTACTGTTTGGATGTGATGTACTGTTTGGATATGATGTACTGTTTGGATGTGATGTACTGTTTGGATGTGTACTGTTTGGATGTGTACTGTTTGGATATGATGTACTGTTTGGATATGATGTACTGTTTGGATACGATGTACTGTTTGGATATGATGTACTGTTTGGATGTGATGTACTGTTTGGATGTGTACTGTTTGGATATGATGTACTGTTTGGATATGATGTACTGTTTGGATATGATGTACTGTTTGGATGTGATGTACTGTTTGGATGTGTACTGTTTGGATATGATGTACTGTTTGGATGTGATGTACTGTTTGGATGTGTACTGTTTGGATATGATGTACTGTTTGGATATGATGTACTGTTTGGATACGATGTACTGTTTGGATATGATGTACTGTTTTGATGTGATGTACTGTTTGGATGTGATGTACTGTTTGGATGTGTACTGTTTGGATATGATGTACTGTTTGGATATGATGTACTGTTTGGATACGATGTACTGTTTGGATATGATGTACTGTTTGGATATGACTGTTTGGATAGATACTATTGATGTGATGTACTGTTTGGATGTGATGTACTGTTTGGATGTGTACTGTTTGGATATGATGTACTGTTTGGATATGATGTACTGTTTGGATACGATGTACTGTTTGGATACGAAGTACTGTTTTGATGTGATGTATTGTTTGGATGTGATGTACTCTTTGGATGTGTACTGTTTGGATAGATGTACTGTTTGATATGATGTACTGTTTGGATATGATGTACTGTTGGACATGATGTACTGTTTGGGTGTGATGTACTGTTGATTGATGTACTGTTTGGATACGATGTACTTAGTATTTCAAAATGACTACTATTTAAACACAGGATTATTTATTTCATTCACAACACAATATTCTATTTAAAATGTTTAAACAAAAAATGAGAACGACATCATCTTGTTCTGCTAATGTTTCCAAATAAAGATCATCTTGAATCCGTGAGTGTGACTTTGAGATCTGAAGGAGTAGGAGGAGGAGGTGAGAAGATGGGCAGCGGCCTGAAATGGAGAAACATAAGCAAGATTTGAATGTACACAATGCTAACATCATATCATCAAGCATGTTACAATCTCACTGTATCGCATACTGGTGATTAGGCACAATGTACACAATCCTAACATCATATCATCAGCATGTTACAATCTCACTGAATCGCATACTGGTGATTAGGCACAATGTACACAATCCTAACATCATATCATCAAGCATGTTACAATCTCACTGGATCGCATACTGGTGATTAGGCACAATGTACACAATCCTAACATCATATCATCAAGCATGTTACAATCTCACTGGATCGCATACTGGTGGTTAGGCACAATGTACACAATCCTAACATCATATCATCAAGCATGTTACAATCTCACTGGATCGCATACTGGTGATTAGGCACAATGTACACAATCCTAACATCATATCATCAAGCATGTTACAATCTCACTGGATCGCATACTGGTGGTTAGGCACAATGTACACAATCCTAACATCATATCATCAAGCATGTTACAATCTCACTGGATCGCATACTAGTGGTTAGGCACAATGTACACAATCCTAACATCATATCATTAAGTATGTTACAATCTCACTGGATCGCATACTGGTGGTTAGGCACAATGTACACAATCCTAACATCATATCATCAAATAATAATAATAATGCTGAAAACTTATATAGCGCTATAACTCCGAGACACCAGACTCTAAGCGCTTAAATTACAAATTACTTTGGCTGAAACATACTCATTCACACACACAAGCACACACACACACACACATACACAATACAACACACAACACAAACCAAACCTATCTTGCTTCTCATACCATCTACTAAAATCGAAACAAATATGTTTTAAGCGAACGTTTAAAAATAGACAAAGATTCTTTTTCACGAATGCTCTGCGGTAAGGCGTTCCAAATAGAGGGTCCGAAATGAGAAAAGGATCTCATTCCAGCATTTTTCCGAATTCGAGGGACAACTAGTTTTGTGGAATCACTGGCCGAACGTAAGGGGCGGGGTTTTGAATATCTTTCAATTAGTTCTGAAAGGTAGGAAGGGGCAGTACCTTCAAGACAACGATACACTAAAACACAAGCTTTGAATTTAATTCTTTTCTCAACAGGCAGCCAATGCAGGTCATGAAGTAGAGGTCCGGCAGAGTCGCACCTACGCTTCATAAATACTAGTCTGGCAGCGCTGTTTTGGACAATCTGAAGACGTTTCAGATTGTATTGCGAAACGCCAAACAACAGAGCATTACAATAATCCAATTTCGATAGTACGAGGGACACAACCAGGTGCTTGGTCACATCCTCAGATATGAACCGTCTAATGGAAGCAATCTTTTTTAGTTGGAAAAAGAGAAATCTAACCAAATTATTAACCTGATGCTCCATCGACAGTCCAGAGTCTAAGAATGTGCCAAGGTTTTTCACTTTGTCAACAATTTGAATAGAGGCATCCCCCAACTTCAAATCTGTTTCACTTTTCCACTTCCTGTTCCCCACATACAGCACCTCCGTCTTATCATCATTCAGTTTCAGTCTGTTCTCATTCATCCATTTCTTAACACTTTGGATACAATTTTTACTATTGGCTGATACTTCTTGTAAATTTCTCATATTGGAAACGCAGTACAATTGCGTATCATCAGCGTATTGATGGTAAGACAGACCAAAACTTCTGATGATTTTAGACAGAGGGCCAACGTACAAAACAAAAAGAACGGGTCCAAGTACTGAACCCTGGGGAACCCCACAATCAAGAAAGATTTCCTCCGATCTATATTCATCCACCGTAATAATCTGTTTACGATTAAACAAATATGACCTAAACCAATCAAGCGCTGCACCAGACACGCCATAAGTAATTTCAAGACGTTTGAGAAGAAGATTGTGATCAATAGTATCAAAAGCAGACGATAGGTCAAGCAAATTCAGCAAAGAACATGAACCATTGTCTATAACAGAGAGGAGATCATTAACAACCCTAACAAGTGCGGTTTCCGTCGAATGATGTTGCCTATAAGCAGACTGAAATTTTTCTTCAAGACAATTATTTTTAAGATGAGACAGTAATTGTTTCAAAACAAGCTTTTCTAAGATCTTAGAGAGAAAAGGAAGATTAGAGACAGGGCGATAGTTTTTTAAGTTCTCTTTATCGAGATCAGGTTTTTTCAAAAGGGGTTTGACATGAGCAACTTTGTAAATGTCTGGTACAGCACCTGACTGCAACGAATTATTAACAATACATGTAAATGGTGTTAAAATTACATCAATGCATTTTTTTAAAATGGCAGTATTTAAGGGGTCTAAATCACAACTTTTAGTTGGAGACGACATAATGCAATCACGTAAGTCAGCTTCAGTAATCTTTGAAAAATGTGTTAACGAATCACCATGAAACTTGTCAAATGTTGTAGGGATCGATTCAGACGAGAGTTCCTTCCTGATGGTATCCGTTTTTTCTTTAAAATATTGACCAAAGCGAGTTGGTAGATCTGCACGATCGATTAAAGATGGGAGAGCTGGTTGCGTCTGTTGTCCCAGCAGTTCCTTGGTCAAGGCAAAGAATTGTCTCGAACGTCCCACGTTTTTGAGGCTTTCTTCATAGAATTTCTTTTTGGCCCTGAAATTGACGGCTTTTGCATCATTTCTAGCCGCGATGTATCGCTTCTTATCGACAGCATCTCTGGACTTGAGCCATTTTCTTTCTGCCCGCCTCCTGGCTAATCCATTCAATTTTATTTCGGTATTATACCAGGGTGCTTGACGTCTCACTTTTACTGCTCTAGTTGTTAAGGGAGCATG
>NC_088373.1:18069612-18089612 GCF_034508935.2 Berghia stephanieae | reverse complement strand
TTCAACATCTCCCATAACTCCAACATCTCCCATAACTCCCACATCTTCCATAACTCCAACATCTCCCATAACTCCAGCATTTCCCATAACTCCAACATCTCCCATAACTCCCACATCTTCCATAACTCCAACATCTCCCATAACTCCAGCATTTCCCATAACTCCAACATCTCCCATAACTCCAACATCTCCCATAACTCCAACATCTCCCATAACTCCAACATCTCCCATAACTCCAACATCTCCCATAACTCCAACATCTCCCATAACTCCAACATCTCCCATAACTCCAACATCTCCCATAACTCCAATGATTTCAAAATAATTTTCTTTATGCAGCACATTTAGGTCATTTCAACACAGGTAAAAAGAAAAAAAATTAGATGGTTAAAAAATTCTAGATTTACAAGTAAAGCACACAAGAAAAAGTAAGGAAAGGGGAATGGTTCAAATAGGGAAAATAGCCTTTATCCAGCCATAATCTCAAAAAAAGGCATAATGGTCATCGTAAGGCAGTCACCTTACAAAAAAACTGAATGTATTTGGCCATATCGTAAGAAAGCAGATTCCTTTTAGGCAACTGTTTGGCCGTACCAGATTTTTGGGTATTTTCCTCTATAAATGCACATATTGTTACGGTCTGTTTTCACGGCAGCACGGACTCTTTGCAATTTACTACCACAGGTTTGGCCACAATGAGTCTTGGTCGTATCACACGTAGAAACTAATTTTCTTTTTAACAAAGTAACATCTTCATGAAAACATTTACAAATGGAATGTGCTCATTATCATGACTACAAATTCAGCAGGTGATCATGAGTGACAATTCAGTTGAAAAGTGTCAAATAGAAAATGGCAACATCTAATTACAGATATTCTTGCTTTCAAAACGCAAAAGGTATTTTTTACAGACTGACATACGAGTAACTTGCAAACCTTTACTAAACTTCAGCCTAATTTCATCACTCGTTGACTCAAATTAATACTTTTTAAAAATGTGCTAGGTCATTATACTGTCCTAAATTGACAGTTGGCATTCATTGCGTGAGTATAAATGATTCTACTTCTACACAATTCTAGCACATCTACAACAAAAAATGATGACGTAATTCTAAACCTCTCTTGATACTCTCAAGTAATAATAATTTATCTTTTCTTTTAAAAAATACGGTTGGCTGTCAACTTTGTTCTGTAAAGCCACATTTAAATTTTTATCATCGAGCACAGAATTCCTGGCAAATCTAAAAATGATAAAACTATTTTTTACAGATGGATATAAGAATAACTTGCCAACCTTTCTTAAAATTAGGCTATTTCTATTTCTATTACCCGTTGACACAAAAAAGATTCGTCTCAATCTAATTTTATTTTCACCATACGTATAATATGTATAACAGATGACTGCATGTTCAAGACAGCCTTATTTCTCCGAAAACATTGCAGGTTATCCCCTATGATAGACAAAATAAGCTTGGGGATCAACAGTGTTCCCAATAGCCAATGTAAAATTGTTATCATGGAGCTTAGAATACCTGGCAAGTCTAAAAATTAGGGATGATAATGATAATTTGTCAAAAAAGAGGAATTTTTTTTTGCTGAACTACCACTTGGAGGAAAATGTTTGGCACGGTACAAACAGTGGAACATTTCTGAAAACAATCCTAAAATCCCGGAATTCTGCAGATCCAAGGAGGATTATCATCACTGAAAATTTATAAAACTATTTTTTACAGACTGATGTAAGAATAACTTGCAACCTTTTTTTGTCAGGCGAATTCTATCGTCCGTTGACTCCAATTAATATGAAGAAAATCTGCCAGGTCGAAATACTCGGTCCTTTTTGACGTGTGACTTTCATTGGGATTATAATTTATTCTTCTCAATTCTAGCATATCCACAACAAAAATTGATGACGTCATCTTAAATCTCTCTTGATAATACCAAGTAACAATCTCATCCGCAAGAAAAAATGATGACATAATTTTAAATCTCTCTCGATACTATCAAGTAATGATAATATTTCTAATCTAATCTTGTAAAAGAAAGGGTTGGGATCAACATTGTTCCATAAAGCCATTGTTAAGTTTTTATCATTGAGTACAGAATTACCGGCAAATCTAAAAATACAATACAGTAGTATAATAGATGACCGCCTACTCCTAATAGCCCTTATTTCTCTGCAAATATTGAAGGTTCTCTGCTAGTAATGTAAAATAAACCAATTACTGGCAATCTAGCTCCAATGGAATAGCAGAAACAATTTCTGAAAGGTTCAAAGACACGTGTGAACAGAGTATCATTTGGATTCAGGAAATGAACGTGACATCGAGGATGAAGAATGTGATCCTTAAACACCTTTAGGAAGTTTTGGCCACTTGATTTTAAAACTGCTGAGAAGAGAAGTGTTGTCATTTGAAATGGCCCAGATGTGGTGACATCATTTTAAAACAGTCACGACGGCAAGCTTATTGCAAGCATTTGTTGCTAGTACTTTTGGCAGAGAGAATGGCTCTCAAACTGTTGGCCTCCCTACCTGAAGCATGGTGGAATACAACTTTAACTTGGGATTGGCATGATCATTTCAGGTCAAACAACACCGTTCAACGACTCGGACACTGCAGGTGAAAATGTTTTGTTTGGTTTTAGATTGACATGGCGCCGAATAAAGCCACTAGGCATACAATCTTTCTCGATAAACATTGTTTGTTTTTTTTCAGTTCACTTCGTCCTCAGCAACGTGATCGGTGTCGCTAATTTGGACACAGATTTGACTTACATTTCCGGGATGTTCCTGAGCATGACTCCTGTATTCAAAACTTTAAGACCCTAGAAGTGGCAAACAAAAAGAAACAATAAATGAATGTGTATAGTGTCAGATTCATGTTCACAAGCTTTGTTTTGGATGTTCCACCAAGTGTGAAAAGTCAAAGTCATCAAACATGATGCCAACATACCGCGATATTAACATAGCAATTCACGTCATTCTCTCGTAGTTAGTTATGACAACGCCCGTCCGACTACGGATTTCCCTAGAAAAAATCCTTGAATCAGCCCAAATTAAGATTGAACTCAGGTTACTTCTTTTCCTTTTCATTATTTTACTTCAGCCCCCCTCCCCTCTTTCTCTCTATATATATGTGTATGTGTATGTGTATGCGTATGACATAAACGCCTTTATTTATTTCTCACTACCCATGTATTACACTTTGTGAAAAATCTCCATGTGCGACCATTATGACAGTACAGGGTCATTTGTGGTTTCATAAATTAATGGGGTGGGAAAGGGTCCGATACGTTTTTATACGAACCACCGAAAGATGCCAGTGTGGTAAGAACAGAAATCATTTCGGATGTAACGTAATAAAACGTACATTTACATTGCATTTTGTTGGTAAATATCAAGAAAGCGAATGGTTACATTGTAATGAGATTCAGGTAAAAGTGTCAGCTATCATTATCCTCTTTACTGTCCAAAAATAAAGATGGTTGGTTCAAGTTTGACAAAGCCACAAATATTTTTCAAACCCGACCTCCGATGGCGAATGCATGTCTTCATGAAAATTATTGGGATAAGCACTTGTCAACAAAATATAAAATATTTGAAAAGAATTGTTTCCATAAAAGTTGTTGTATACAAACTGTCTAAAGTACTCTAAGGTTTTAGATGGAATCAGTTCTTGATAGGAGAGTCTCATATAAATGGTATTGCTCTCGAAAAATGGATAAAACCAACAAATTAGCCGAATGGATAAAACCAACAAATCAGCCGGCCAGACTGAGACGACTGTGACAGGTAATCATCCACGGTCGGAGGGAAATTACGTTTTTTTACGGTGCAACCAAATCAAGACGGATTTTTATCATTGCTTCGGTCGGACAATGGATATGTATGTAGATTCAAAGAGCATACCATCAAGTAGTTGGTTTGAGATCACCTCAAATCTCAGCATACCTGGCAGGTAATGTTTACTTGTAGTCAAAATGGAACACGCAAACAAAGGCCAATCAATATTCACATTGAAAACAAACCGTACAAAAAACGACCCCCGAACGTCTGCAGTCTGTGTTAACAGTTATTGACGTAATTGAAGACAAAACCTTGAAAGAAACACAACATGACCCTCCTATCAATTCCATTACCCCACCCACTGTCCAGAGTGACCTTACCCTTCCATCCCCACCCACTGTCCAGAGTGACCTAACCCTTCCATCCCCACCCACTGTCCAGAGTGACCTTACCCTTCCATCCCCACCCACTGTCCAGAGTGACCTTACCCTTCCATTCCCACCCATTGTCCAGACTGACCTTACCCTTCCATCCCCACCCACTGTCCAGACTGACCTTACCCTTCCAACCCCTCCCACTGTCCAGAGTGACCTTACCCTTTCATCCCCACCCACTGTCCAGAGTGACCTTACCCTTCCATCCCCACCCACTGTCCAGAGTGACCTTACCCTTCCATCCCCACCCACTGTCCAGAGTGACCCTACCCTTCCATTCCCACCCATTGTCCAGACTGACCTTACCCTTCCATCCCCACCCACTGTCCAGATTGACCTTACCCTTCCAACCCCACCCACTGTCCAGACTGACCTTACCCTTCCATTCCCACCCATTGTCCAGACTGACCTTACCCTTCCATCCCCACCCACTGTCCAGAGTGACCTTACCCTTCAATCCCCACCCACTGTCCAGAGTGACCTTACCCTTCCATACCCACCCACTGTCCAGACTGACCTTACCCTTCCATCCCCACCCACTGTCCAGATTGACCTTACCCTTCCAACCCCACCCACTGTCCAGACTGACCTTACCCTTCCATTCCCACCCATTGTCCAGACTGACCTTACCCTTCCATCCCCACCCACTGTCCAGAGTGACCTTACCCTTCCATCCCCACCCACTGTCCAGAGTGACCTTACCCTTCCATACCCACCCACTGTCCAGACTGACCTTACCCTTCCATCCCCACCCACTGTCCAGAGTGACCTTACCCTTCCATACCCAACCACACCATTTCAACACACTAATCAAATTTGCAAAATATCAAACAGAAATATCTCAACACACCAGAACATAAACAAGAACAGTATTTTTAATGAACTTCGAACAGCAAGAAAGAAAACAGCTACTAATTTAAGAATGAGCCATATCAACATCAACAGTTTAGAAAACAAATTTAATGAAATAAAGACTATTTTGACAAACAGCTGAACAGACTTTCTAATTATATCTGGAACAAAAATAGATAAAACATTTAGAAACGCCCTCTTTACAGTGGACGGATACAAACTGGAAAGATGCGACCGTGATAATAAAGGAGGGGGGATAGCAACTTGGATTAGATCGGACCTTGTGTACCGGTGAAGAACAGATCTGGACGGCAGTGGGTTAGAAAACATCAATTACGAAGTGTCCATGGAGGGCACAAAATGATTAATTCTTGCTTTTTACAAAGCCAGTGCAATGTCACCAACTTGTTTCATAGACCAATTGATTGATAAAGGATCTGAACTACATCAAAGCCCGTGCAATGTCACCAACTTGTTTCATAGACCAATTGATTGATAAAGGAACTGAACTACATCAAAGCCTGTGCAATGTCACAAACTTGTTTCATAGACCAATTGATTGATAAAGGAACTGAACTACATCAAAGCCCGTGCAATGTCACCAACTTGTTTCATAGACCAATTGATTGATAAAGGAACTGAACTACATCAAAGCCTGTGCAATGTCACAAACTTGTTTCATAGACCAATTGATTGATAAAGGAACTGAACTACACGACAATATTGTGGTGACTGGTGATCTGAACTTCAATATGAAATATGACAACAAGTTTAAAGAACGGGAAGAAGTGGGACATTTTTGACATGAAAAATCTAGTGAATACAGGCACATTTTTGACATGAAAAATCTAGTGAATACAGGCACATTTTTGACATGAAAAATCTAGTGAATACAGGCACATTTTTGACATGAAAAATCTAGTGAATACAGGCACATTTTTGACATGAAAAATCTAGTGAATACAGGCACATTTTTGACATGAAAAATCTAGTGAATACAGGCACATTTTTGACATGAAAAATCTAGTGAATACAGGCACATTTTTGACATGAAAAATCTAGTGAATACAGGCACATTTTTGACATGAAAAATCTAGTGAATACAGGCACATTTTTGACATGAAAAATCTAGTGAATACAGGCACATTTTTGACATGAAAAATCTAGTGAATACAGGCACATTTTTGACATGAAAAACCTAGTGAATACAGGCACATTTTTGACATGAAAAATCTAGTGAATACAGGCACATTTTTGACATGAAAAATCTAGTGAATACAGGCACATTTTTGACATGAAAAATCTAGTGAATACAGGCACATTCTTGACATGAAAAATCTAGTGAATACAGGCACATTTTTGACATGAAAAATCTAGTGAATACAGGCACATTTTTGACATGAAAAATCTAGTGAGTACAGGCACATTCTTGACATGAAAAATCTAGTGAATTTACAGGCACATTTTTGACATGAAAAATCTAGTGAATACAGGCACATTCTTGACATGAAAAATCTAGTGAATACAGGCACATTTTTGACATGAAAAATCAAGTGAATACAGGCACATTGTTTTAAAATGTAAACAACCCATCGATTGTTGATGTAATCTTAACATATCAACCAGAAATCTGTGACAATGTAAATTTTAGTACCCGGGCGAGTGATTTTCATAACCTAATTTCAATATGTTAAAAAGAGAAGGTATCAGTAATACAAAATATTAAAAAGACGAATCCCGATTTTTAAAACTTTGAATTAGAAACTTATGAAAACTATTTGGAAATTTTAACATCTATGAACAAAATCAAATATGAACAAAATTCTGATGTCAATGACCTCTACAAGATCTGTTGAATGCCATACAATCATGCGCCAATAAAAGAAACATATCAAGAATTAAAAGGTGTGCCTCACACGAATAGAGAGCTCAAAAGTGCTATACTATATAGATAAACAATGGCTTACAATAAATATTTAAAAGAGAAAAGTCAAATCAGCTAGGAACATTTTAAAGAGATCAGAAATGAGGTCGCAAAACTAAAAAAGAAATCTTTTCGTAAATATTTTCTTGATAGATGTGTTGGAAGGAGAAAAAAAAAACAAAAATTTCTGGCCAACAATAAAACCTTTCCTCTCAAAACATAAAAGATTTGGTGCCCAAAAATCGATGCACGATACAGATCTCAACAAGTGTGCATGAAAAGTGACAGATAAATCAAGAAAGAAAAATAGAAGAAAAAAACCATCCCAAAAAATCAATGCACGATACAGATCTCAACAAGTGTGCATGAAAAGTGACAGATAAATCAAGAAAGAAAAATAGAAGAAAAAAAACCATCCCAAAAAATCAATGCACGATACAGATCTCAACAAGTGTGCATGAAAAGTGACAGATAAATCAAGAAAGAAAAATAGAAGAAAAAAAAACCATCCCAAAAAATCGATGCACGATACAGATCTCAACAAGTGTGCATGAAAAGTGACAGATAAATCAAGAAAGAAAAATAGAAGAAAAAAACCATCCCAAAAAATCGATGCACGATACAGATCTCAACAAGTGTGCATGAAAAGTGACAGATAAATCAAGAAAGAAAAATAGAAGAAAAAAACCATCCCAAAAAATCGATGCACGATACAGATCTCAACAAGTGTGCATGAAAAGTGACAGATAAATCAAGAAAGAAAAATAGAAGAAAAAAACCATCCCAAAAAATCGATGCACGATACAGATCTCAACAAGTGTGCATGAAAAGTGACAGATAAATCAAGAAAGAAAAATAGAAGAAAAAAACCATCCCAAAAAATCAATGCACGATACAGATCTCAACAAGTGTGCATGAAAAGTGACAGATAAATCAAGAAAGAAAAATAGAAGAAAAAAACCATCCCAAAAAAATCACTCTACCTCGACTGGGGATCGAACCTCAGACCTTCTGATAAAAATTGTCCCAACTATCGGGAGCCTCGGTGGTGTAATGGTAGCACATCTGACCGGTAATCAGAAGGTCTGAGGTTCGATCCCCAGTTGAGGTAGACTGATTTTTTGGGATAGTTTTTTTCTTCTATTTTCTTTCTTGCTTTGTCTGGCACCTTTCATACACACTTGTTCAGATCTTTATCTTACACCGGTGCCTGATCCTTAATTTCTTTCTTGCTTTGTCTGGCACCTTTCATACACACTTGTTCAGATCTTTATCTTACACCAGTGCCTGACCCTTAATTTGATATTTTCAAAAAATAAAATGGAGCAACCCAAATGTCTTCGTCCTCTTCCTCTCGTGTTCAATGTATGTGTTGTTTGATGCAAGCGTGTGTTCAATGTATGTGTTGTTTGATGCAAGCGTGTGTTCAATGTATGTGTTGTTTGATGCAAGCGTGAGTTCAATGTATGTGTTGTTTGATGCAAGCGTGTGTTCAATGTATGTGTTGTTTGATGCAAGCGTGTGTTCAATGTATGTGTTGTTTGATGCAAGCGTGTGTTCAATGTATGTGTTGTTTGATGCAAGCGTGTGTTCAATATATGTGTTGTTTGATGCAAGCGTGTGTTCAATGTATGTGTTGTTTGATGCAAGCGTGTGTTCAATGTATGTGTTGTTTGATGCAAGCGAGTGTTCAATGTATGTGTTGTTTGATGCAAGCGTGTGTTCAATGTATGTGTTGTTTGATGCAAGCGTGTGTTCAATGTATGTGTTGTTTGATGCAAGCGTGTGTTCAATGTATGTGTTGTTTGATGCAAGCGTGTGTTCAATGTATGTGTTGTTTGATGCAAGCGTGTGTTCAATGTATGTGTTGTTTGATGCAAGCGTGTGTTCAATGTATGTGTTGTTTGATGCAAGCGTGTGTTCAATGTATGTGTTGTTTGATGCAAGCGTGTGTTCAATGTATGTGTTGTTTGATGCAAGCGTGTATTCAATGTATGTGTTGTTAGATGCAAGCGTGTGTTCAATGTATGTGTTGTTTGATGCAACGTGTGTTCAATGTATGTGTTGTTTGATGCAAGCGAGGGTTCACAGTGTAAAATGCGCACCCTTGTGAAGAATATAATCATTAAAAAGTGTTCCAACTATCGGGAGCCTCTGTGGTGTAATGGTAGCATGTGTGACCGGTAATCAAATGTTCAGATTATCATGGAGACAGCTAAGTGTGCTTAAACCCTGGATGAATGAATCAATGATATAGGCATGGTTATTTCTATCAATTTATCCTTTCTTACTTCATCAATTGTGTCTCCTGAATCTAGGTCCACTCTGCCAAGACGATTCACTCCATTGTCACGGACAACACACTGTGCTTCAAAGGTTCCAGCAGACTCTAGGAAAAGAAACCATACAGTAAAAACTGGTTGAATTTAGTCAAGAAGAAAAAATAGAATGAAAAGCATTGATAATCCAAATTATCTTCTAAAAACTGTCTATTTCATTCCCATCTCTAAAACCTCAAATCGATGGTCTCAAAACTGTCAGAAAATCAAAATGTTTCTTCTCCTTATTTTATTTGTATGGGTAAAAAATAATTTGAAAATGATTCTCTTTTAACTGATCTGCTTCAAACTCTACTCAAAAGTAATAATAATAGTGCATGTGTGTTCTCTTCAGGGAAAACCAGACTGCTTTCTGCCATGAAAATTAGCCAGTTTATCAGTTTGTTATCATGTCACAATTCCCATATCAGACATCAGGATTTTTTTTCAATTTAGGTCAATTTCATAATGGTTGATTTAAAGACACACCCTAGATTTTTGAGAGGTCAATCTTGTCACTACAAAACGATAACATTAACGCCATCAGTACAAAGTTACTTCAGCTTATACTTGGTACTGCACAGTATACATCTATGGATATTCTTATGGAGCCAACCGATGTCCACCATCTAGTTGAATTTCTCCAATCCTTGAACCCTTCTGAGTTGCCACCCCATTGTTTGGAGCTAAAAGTTATTGGCACCCCCCATAATGCTTTTACATAACCTGAGACAACCCACCCCCCATAATGCTTTTACATAACCTGAGTCAACCCACCCACCATAATGCTTTTACATAACCTGAGACAACCCACCCCCCATAATGCTTTTACATAACCTGAGACAACCCACCCCCCATAATGCTTTTACATAACCTGAGACAACCAAACCTCTATAAGGGTATGCGAACGGTTGCGAAAAGAATGGCTGTCGTTATTGACAGATGTGTCTGTTTTTAATCATCAATGAATAAACACAGATGCATCTATGAATAATCAGAGCCTGCCTGATTTTATACACAGAAGCTTGGCTGGTAAATTGTATGCAAAATGCCAAAATAGTTGTGGAAAAATGCAAAATATTCTGAAAAAATATCAGTGGTAATGTTTGTCTCAAATCAGTTAATATCAAATGACTGCTAAAGACACATAAAGTATACAGTGCTAAGCTGTCATCTCCAATTTTTTTCCAGGTCAAATGACATCAATAAAATGCAAGTTTTTGACATTTTGAAATGAAAACGTCAAACTGGTAATTCCACATTTTTTACTAACCAGTAAGAAACTGTTTTAATGAGCATATCGGTCCTCAGTCCATCTACCATTTAAAATTTCATCACCAACCTACCTCATACATTTATTGTTCATTCTTACCACTATTTTAGGGAAATGGATGGTTGTCGGGGGTTTGACTATGTCACCAGTGAATCCTAGGCGATATCCGTCCCTCAACCGTCCACTAACTTACCATTTCAAATTTCCTATTCTGTCCTCTTCATATGTAATATAATTCATTCAAACACTTCCATAAAACTAAATCCAACAACATATCCGAATCGGAGATGAAAATAACTACCAAAACAATGAAGCAAAATTTCTGCTCCACATTGTTTGAAAATATTCTAGGACATTATAAGATTAACATGTAGAAGTCCTTGTGGCCTGTAGAGTTGAGTGGGCTGTAGAGTTGAGTGGGCTGTAGAGTTGAGTGGGCTGTAGAGTTGAGTGGGCTATAGAGTTGAGTGGGCTGTAGAGTTGAGTGGGCTGTAGAGTTGAGTGGGCTAGACCACATTTCAATATTTTCTCATCTTGCTGTACTTGTTGGAATCTGCTCCCTCGTCTTTTCTTTTTTTTTTTCTTTTTAGATAATTTGGAGAATGGGGTTTGATGATTATTTATTTGTTCAGTTTCTTAACAAGACACTCTGAAACCCTTCTCTCTGTCTGTCTCCCTCTGTCTCTCTCTCTCTCATCTCTCCCTCCCCCTCCCTCCCTCTGTCTCCCTTCTCTCATCTCTCCCTCCCTCTCCCTCCCTCCCTCTCTCTCTTTCTGTTTGTTTTTTTCTTTTGTGCATGGATTAATTGCCTGTTTCTGAGACAGGTAGTTCTTTTTCTTTTCTCCTTTTTTTTTTTTGGTTAGGTTTTGCCTTGGCCTTGATTTTATATTCTGTTTCTGAGCAAATTTTTAAAAAAATGTTTTTCTCTTATCTTTCATTCTGTGTTTCAGAACAATAATATTTACTTATTTATTTATTTATTTATTTTTGTGCCTGATTATTTGTTGTGTTCCTTAGGTAGTTTATCTTTTATTTTGTTTCTCTCTCCTTTTTTGCCTTGATTATTTTGTTTATGAGCAATTTTAAAAAAATATCCATTATTGTTTCATTGATCACTTGATCGCTTTCTAAATATGCAAGATTTATTTAATTATTTAATAATCTATTTATTTAGTATATACTTTATTTGTTGCCTATGGTTATTTATTTTTGTTTCTGAATGAGATATTCATTTCCTTTTTTTTTCTCCTAAAAAATTTGAACAATAAAAGAATAATGGAATGGGTGAGGAATTCGCAATGTTTTATAGAAATCAAATAAAAGAGAGAAAAAAAATATTTAAAATAAAAAAGGGGGCGAGACATTATAATATTGCATATTCTGTGCAAGAAGGTAAAAAAAAATTGTGACTCAGACAGGAATCGAACCCACAGAACAGATTTTGAGATAAGTGTCTTACCCATTAAGCCATGCCATCCACAGACCCAAGTGTCTTACCCATTAAGCCATGCCATCCACAGACACAAGTGTCTTACCCATTAAGCCATGCCATCCACAGACACAAGTGTCTTACCCATTAAGCCATGCCATCCACAGACACAAGTGTCTTACCCATTAAGCCATGCCATCCACAGACACACGTGTCTTACCCATTAAGCCATGCCATCCACAGACACAAGTGTCTTACCCATTAAGCCATGCCATCCACAGACACAGGTGTCTTGCCCATTAAACCATGCCATCCACAGACACAAGTGTCTTACCCATTAAGCCATGCCATCCACAGACACAAGTGTCTTACCCATTAAGCCATGCCATCCACAGACACACGTGTCTTACCCATTAAGCCATGCCATCCACAGACACAAGTGTCTTACCCATTAAGCCATGCCATCCACAGACACAAGTGTCTTACCCATTAAGCCATGCCATCCACAGACACAAGTGTCTTACCCAATAAGCCATGCCATCCACAGACACAAGTGTCTTACCCATTAAGCCATGCCATCCACAGACACAAGTGTCTTACCCAATAAGCCATGTCATCCACAGACAACAAGTGTCTTACCCATTAAGCCATGCCATCCAATGACACAAGTGTATTACCCATTAAGCCATGCAATCCACAGGCACAAGTGTCTTACCCATTAAGCCATGCCATCCAATGACACAAGTGTCTTACACATTCAGCCATGCCATCCACAGACACAAGTGTCTTACCCATTCAGCCATGCCATCCACAGACACAAGTGTCTTACCCATTAAGCCAAGCCATCCACAGACACAAGTGTCTTACCCAATAAGCCATGCCATCCAATGACACAAGTGTCTTACCCATTAAGCCATGCAATCCACAGACACAAGTGTCTTACCCATTCAGGCATGCCATCCAATGACACAAGTGTCTTAACCATTAAGCCATGCCATCCACAGACAAAAGTGTCTTACCCATTCAGCCATGCCATCCACAGACACAAGTGTCTTACCCATTAAGCCATGCCATCCAATGACACAAGTGTCTTACCCATTAAGCCATGCAATCCACAGACACAAGTGTCTTACCCATTAAGCCATGCCATCCAATGACACAAGTGTCTTACCCATTCAGCCATGCCATCCACAGACACAAGTGTCTTACCCATTAAGCCATGCCATCCACAGACACAAGTGTCTTGCCCATTAAGCCATGCCATCCACAGACACAAGTGTCTTACCCATTCAGGCATGCCATCCAATGACACAAGTGTCTTACCCATTAAGCCATGCCATCCACAGACAAAAGTGTCTTACCCATTCACCCATTGTTGTTTATTTCTTTTCAATTTTAATTTTAAAAGTTTTTAATAATCAATTTGAAGATTCTTCAGAATAAAGTATTGGTTTTCTTTGAAATCAATTAATTTGAATTATATTATCAAAAGAAGTCTCCTCTCACCATACCCCCCCCCCCCACCCCCATGTAGCGGGTTTGGTAGTAGTAGTAGTTGTAGTGGAAGTGATAACAAAGGCAACAACAACAACAACAACCAACCTGGTCCTAGAACTTCAACTCCAACACCATCCATATTTGTGAGGCAAAGATTGACAAGACCCGTCGATATTTGCTATCTGTTTCACAACAAAACAATGTCTCCCGCAAATATACCTGGATTGAAAAGAAATATATATTCAATCAACATTTAATTAAGTATAATAGAATGATGCCACTCTATAGGCTTACATCAGTGTGTGTCGATATGTGTGTATAGCAATAGCCTAACCGCAAGCTATTGTGTCATACAGGTAACTGATTACTAAGGCAGAGGACTGCGTGCTGATATTATTGTTCTCCTTCATAGCATGTACTCGCATGTTTGGTGATACATTTTAAGATTTCATTACCTTCATTTTTTCCTATATTTTACTGTGTCTAATATTATACATCGTGTAAATTTTATATTTTTATATTTTGCTTTCAATAAACTCCACAAATTGAAACCAAAGCCTTCCTGACGTTAATACTTTAACCAACACTTACTTTGCATGGGATGTCGAGGAACTGGAGTTGACGAAGGATCTGAAACACTTGACTGTGTGTGTTCATCACATGAAATCGCTGTCATGATTTTCTTTACACTATATACTAGATATTATAACAGCTGAGAGACAAAGCTGCAACTGTGCCACATGAAATTCTAGTCTCTCGATTGCCTTTACATGAAATCAGCTATCGTTACTATATTCTTACTCTATATCTATTTGAGCATCTCCAAAGAACGGAAACCGTTCTGAACCAAGGCTGTGTGTATGCCCTGTTCTGAACCGATTTTCGTGATGGATTTCTCCACTGGTTCACAATAGGTAAAATATAGGAAGTAGTAGAGAAAAGGTCTCCACTGAAGTGGGCATTCTCCATATACGTAGAGGACATTTATGAAAAGAGATGAAGTGAGTAGGAAAGTGCCAGCCAGAAGACAATAGAGAATAAAAATGTTACGGCAGTGATGGGGGTTTGAACCCGTGACCTTACTGGTACGACAACTCTGCCTGGCCGGGAAGAGCGTGACTCTACCGTATGAGCTATCCACGATCCCAAAAAATATCGTCTCTACCCCTAGTCATTATTAGAGTTCTCTCTCTTCCCGACTACTTGAGATCACGGGTCCAACACACACAACTCCGCGAAGGTAGTTGGCCAATAATTAAGCTTAATAGTAATAGCCAATATTCTCAACACAAACATATAACATAGAAACAATTGAGACATTGAGTATGCTCTGGTATTTGGGGTGAATTTTTAATTCAGAAAAAGTGAGTGGAGCAGGCACTTATGTTGGTAACAACAAGAGATGAAGTGAGTAGGAAAGTGCCAGAAGACAGTAGAGAATAAAAATTTTGCAGCGGTGATGGGGGTTTCAACCCACGAACATTTATGGGAGGTTAAAAGTACCATGAATCCAGGCATCACGCAAATAGTCCATTTATGTTCGTCCAGCAATAAAAACAGTATCAACACTTAACTGATTTCAATCAACAATCCATTATGAGTATCGTAGTTCTAGTAATAAGAGCTTTTTAAAGAGAATGGGAGATCTGTATTTTTTCGTAGGATTAGTTCATGGAATATTTGGGTTATTTCCCTTAGCACGATGAGCCATGAGCTTATCATAAGCCTTATATTCTACTCCATTACGGCTGTCATTATCCCCAGTCACCTGTCTGGGGATAACGAAATTTTGTTATCCCCAGACATGTATTTGAAACTCCGCTCTTTTAAACAATTATCCACATTCCAGAATATGGAATGTTTCCGAATGCACATAGAAATAAGGAAAGTTAATAAAATATCTATAAAAACATAAAATTAACCAACATTAAATCAGTTGTTACTACATATACACAATATGCGTCGACTTCGAAGTGGGTGTCATGGCCGAATGGTTTAGTCGTCTGCCCTGGAAGTTTTACCAGAATCGACGTTGTGGGTTCAAATCCTGGTTCCGACACTTTTTTTTTTTTTTAAATTTTAATTCTGTCTTCTTTTTACAGAACGTTGCAAGTGAAAAATGTCCCATCCATCCTCCCCCCACCTTTTTTTTTTTTTTAAACTCTCTCTCTCTCTCTCTCTCGGCTCCTTTCCATTTTCTAGCAAAATTATTGTCATATTCGTCCCCACTCCGATCTCAAAAAGTGTCTAAAAAGAATAAATAATTAAAAAGCAAACCAACAGAAATATTCAGAGAGCGACCAATTGGTCAGATAGAGGAGAAAAAAACAAACAATAATTTTTTTAAAAATAAAAAAATTCTTAAAGAAATTCATGCTCAGAAACGGAACAAAAGGTCAAACAAAAGGAGAAAAGAATAGACTCGCACAAAAAAAAAAAAAAAAAAGAGCTGGGGAGGATGGATGGGACATTTATCCCTTGCAACGTTCTGTAAAAAGAAGACGGAATTTTTAAAATAAATAAATGGCGGAACCAGGATTTGAACCCACAACGTCGATTCTGGTAAAACTTCCCAGGGCAGACGACTAAACCGTTCGGCCATGACACCCACTTAGAAGTCGACACATACTGTGTTTAGGTAGTAACAACTGATTTAATGTTGGTTAATTTTATGTTTTTATAGATATTTTATTAACTTTCCTTCTATGTGCATTCGGAAACATTCCATATTCTGGAATGTGGATAATTGTTTAAAAGAGCGGAGTTTCAAATATGTGTCTGGGGATAACGAAATATCGTTATCCCCAGACAGGTGTCTGGGGATAACGAATTTTCATTATCCCCAGACAGGTGTCTGGGCCTGGGGATAATCACAGCTCTCCGTTACTGTATTGTTATAAATGTGTAACATGGCAAATTGCCACTATTTTGAGAACAATAAAGACGTATTATTAGTATTATTATTACCCATTGTAACGCCACAAACTCACAGGCAGAAATGACACACAAAATTGAATGGAAAAAACAGGGAGGGACACCCACCAGTCACCAGAGTTACCCAACTCCAACATGAAAACAATAACAATTCAGCCAAACAACCAACTGGAACACATTGAAACACAACAATAAGTACGTTCCCACACCAAGTCGACTCTGTGACTGAAACCAAGCACCTATTGTATGGTTCTCACCTCTTTGATACCGTTACATAAGTTTCAAGTTCGATTAATTTAATGTTACTCCTTTTTGTACAGCAGAACTTAGCCGACGGATAACTGAAACTGCAGCTGAAGCCGCTGAAGTTGTTGCCACCGGGGTGCCAGTGGCCAGATGGCACGAGTTGCTCGTGGCCAATTTTAGTGCTGAGCGCAATCCGAATCGAGAAACTAATGCTTAATTTTACCGACCCGTTTATCCATTTATTTAAGTCATTATCCAAATAAATTATTTGAATAATTATCCAAATAAATTATTTAAATCATTGTCCAAAATAAATGATTTAAATCATTATCCAGATTTATGACCCGGATCATGAACCAGATTAATGATTATCCAGATCTCAACCTATTTCAATGATTTAAAATTGATGTGGCGGCACACAATAAGGTTGGTACTCACCACAGACTAGATAGTCCTGTGTAATCTGTGGTATTCACCACGAGAGGGGTGATGATCGGGTGAATTGTACGAGAACACAAAACTGTGGTAACGTATTGTTATGATAGTTATTGTGGTATTACTGTAATATCATGTGATAGTGTGGATGAGCTGAATGACTGTGTGAGTGAGTATTTAAAATTCTGTGAACAGCTAGTGTCTTGTAAAAAAGAAATAAAATATTATCCTAACAACAAGCCTTGGATAACAAAAGATCTAAAACTTTTATTGAACCAAAGAAAACTCTCTATACTAGTGGAAACAAAAAAGATCTGAAAACAAAACAAAAAGAGATAAAGAGGGTAATATCTAGTTGTAGAGATAAGTACAAAAATAAAATTGAAAAATGCTTTTCTTCTGGGGATATAAGGGACACGTGGCGGGGGCTTAAAACTGCTGTGAACTATAATCCAAAGCCCACGATTATATCAGAAGATATCGAAATTGAAACTTTAAATAAATTTTATTCACGTTTCGACACAGCAAACAAATTTGATATTGAAAATGAAAAACATAAATTAGACAGGGCTTTGGAAGATGAAATGACTATTGAGGTCAGTGAAGAGGAAACGAGATTCGTATTTTCGAAACTAAACGAGAGGAAGGCTGCTGGGCCGGATGGATTGAAAGGAAAACTATTAAAAGAATGTGCCCACCAGCTTTCCCCCATTTATACACATATTTTTAACTGGTCCCTCCAATGCGTTTCAATCCCTGAAATTTGGAAAACTTCAAAAATTATTCCTGTTCCAAAACAAGAAAAACTTGAAACTATGAACGATCTCAGACCTGTTGCACTGACTTCAATAGTCATGAAATCTTTAGAAAAACTTGTTCTTGTTAAAATTAGGAATCAGTTTATGCCATTGAGTGATAGTCATCAATTTGCTTACAAACCAGGACGTGGCGTAGAGGATGCCATTTTGCTGTTTACAAACAACATCTACAGGCATCTAGATCACGCTAGGAGCTATTGCAGATTGCTTTTTGCAGATTTTTCTTCAGCGTTCAATACAATGCAACCTCAGTTGGTTGTTCAAAAATTGACTAGTCTGAATTTAAACAAGTATATAATTGCTTGGGTGCTCGAATTTCTTACGGAGAGAGCACAATATGTTCAATTAGGGCAAAACAAATCTTCCTGTATAACTACAAATACTGGTGCTCCTCAAGGTTGTGTATTGTCCCCTGTATTATTCACAATATACACGAATGACTGTAGAAGTCAAAACCTGAGTGTACCTTTAATAAAGTTTGCAGATGACACCGCTCTTCAAGGCCTCATAACAAATGGCAACGAAGTGGCTTATAGGCAAGAAATTGATAGATTTGTGTCTTGGTGTGATGCCCACCACCTAGAGCTTAACATAAGCAAGACAAAGGAGCTAGTGATTGACTTTAGGAGAGTGAAGGAACCGATAGAACCGTTAAAATTAAAGGACCAATTCGTCCAGCGAGTTCCTCACTACAAATACCTTGGTGTAACGATTGATGACAGGCTCAAGTGGGATGAACACTTGAAAAAATTAGGCATAAGATGTGCAGACGTACATATTTTTTATACGAAACTCTCTCAGTTTAGAATAGATAAAACCCTCTGCACATTATTTTATAGAGCAGTAATCGAAAGTGTTTTGTCATTTTGTATAACAGCTTGGGGAGGCAATTGCTTAGCAGTGGAAAGGAACAAAATAAATTCAAATATTAAAAAATCCATTAAACGCTATATAAATGATGTTGACGATGTAGATCTTTTATACGAGAAATTTTGTATAAATAAAATAACTAAAATATTAAATGACCAGTATCATCCACTAAGACCATCAATTATTATGTCAGAAAGAAGTGGTCGCCCTTTCTCTATTTCAACGAAAACAGAGAGACACCGAAAATCTTTTCTGCCGTCCAGTATTAGGCTTTATAACAACAAGCAATAATCATTTTATATAATTATTTCTCATTTTTACTTTAAAAAAATATAAATATTAATTTATTGATTTATTTGTTTTGCAATCTTTTCAATTTTCAATTTATAGTGACAGTTTTAACTATTTTACAGTGTTGAAATTATTCATATTATAAAGCGCAGCTCTGGTTATAGAGCTGCTCCTTTTTTATATACTCGTATATACATCCTATTTCCATTGTATTTTTATCTTATGTGTAAATTATAACACGTCTGTACAAAAAATTTCCTTTTTGGGATGTAATAAAGTATTAATTATATATTATTATTATTATTATTATTATTATTATTATTATTATTATCATTATTATTATTATTATTATTATTATTATTATTATTATTATTATTATTATTATTATTATTATTATTATTATATCGTATGCGTATTGTCATGTGTGCTGTAGCTGCCTAACTGAGCTAGCCAATGGGATAGCATTGAAAATGACTATCTTTTGGCTGAGTCACTTTGTTGTTCTCTCCATACCCGTCCATACAACTAAGCCATATAGAATTGTGAAAAATTTTTTTTTTTAAATTCATTAATTAAAAATAGACAACAGAGTGGCTGTGTGACTAGCAGGAGAGGGGGCCAAAGTGGGTGTGCTGTTTATTGTGGTTTAGTTAGTTAAGGAATAGAAAGTGAATGAATAATTAGTTATTTAAAAATAATTTATAAAACCCTGTCGATAGGTCATTGCCTTAACAATCGGATGACTCAAGCTCACTTTGTGGCGCTGCACTGCGGCTGGAGCTTGGTCATAGATGCCACTTTTCCGCGTTAAATCGGAATTCCTAGATATGAAAATACAGACACATGATGTTCTAGGACTGGCATATCAGACCAAGTATTCAATCCAGGACAG
>NC_088373.1:18054612-18057112 GCF_034508935.2 Berghia stephanieae | reverse complement strand
TAATTAGAAGACTAGCCGCAGTTGAAATGTGCTTTCTGAGAAGAATGCTCCGTATTCCGTGGAGTGGAAAAACGAGAAATGAGGATGTTTTAAAAGAAAAGTAGTTGACACAATACGTCAACGGCAGGGACAATTCCTAGGTCATGTGATGACAAGAGAGGGGCTGGAAAACTGAGTGTGGCCGGAAATTTAACAGGAAAGAAATCCCCTGGAAAACAGAGAGTGAAATTGATGGATTCTCTGACAGACTGGCTGGGAACAGAAAGCAACAACAACAACAACATCAACATCAACAACAACAACAACAACAACAACAACAACAACATCAACAACATCAACAACAACATCAGAGAAACGGGGAACAAAGAGAGTTGCGAGCCATGACTGCCATGGAGACCAAGGCGGCACAAGGTGACGATGCTGGTTAGGGTTAGGTTAGGGTTAGGGTTAGTAGAAAACGGTAAGGGCTGCCTGAAGCCGGTAATCGTAAAATACTAACGAAAGAGTGAAAATGGAAAGGCTTCGCATGGGAACAAAACAGACAATGGACGTTTCGGGTACAAACCCTTCGTCAGCACAACAATACACAAATAAACGTGGAAAACAAATAAAATATAATGAAAAATAACTGCGTGCCATCAGGCATTTCGTCGACCGTCATCCATTACCAGGGATTTCCAGCAACAGCATTGTGAGGCTCACCGAACTTGTGCTCACACTCAACACTTTTGAGTTCAATGATGTATTTTTCCATCAGATCTCAGGTGTTGCGATGGGCACCAAGATGGGTCCCTCATATGCTAACCTCTTCATGGGCTACCTTGAGGAAACTTTCTTCCGTCAGTACAGTGGACCTGCCCCCGAGCTGTTCAAAAGGTACATTGACGACTGTTTCGGCATTACGTCATCGACCCACAGCCAATTGAAAGGGTTCATCCTAGCGATGGACTCCTTCCACCCGTCCATAGAGTACACTTATGAGATTTCAACCTCTGAGGAGAACTTTTTGGACATCAAGGCTGTATTGACCAGCACGGGAGTACGGACCACTGTACACTACAAGGAAACGGACAGTCACAGCTACCTGCTCTATCGGTCATCCCATCCGGTGATGTGCAAAGACTCCATCCCATTCAGTCAGATACTCCGCTTGCGGAGACTCTGTCTGTAAGATGATGAATTTGCGCTTCAACGTGATCGCATGCTCGATTTTTTTAGGGCACGGGAATATCCCGAAAGGGTTTTGCTTAAGGCTGTCCGGAAAGCTAGCCTCGTGTCGAGAGAAGCAGCAATGAGGCCTCGCAATGCCAGGAAGCAGGAGACACAGCGTCCCATTTTAGTCCTCACGCATCACCCAATGCCGATCAAGTGAGGAACATCATATTGCAGAACTATGGGATCCTCCAGGCGGGCGAAGACACCCACAGAGTTTTCTCAGAACCCCCGTTGGTAGCATATCGACGGGATCGTAACCTGAGGGATCTCCTTGTCAGAAGCCGCCTGGAACCCATCCCCAGGGATGGACCTAAAGCCAGATCGTGTATGCGACCCCGATGCAAGACTTGTGGGCACCTGTGGGAGTACGACAGAGTCAGCTTTCCAGACAAGATTTGGGACATCAGGCGGCCGTTTACTTGCACTGACCGTAATCTAGTCTATGCGATTACGTGCTCCCTGTGTGGGATTGCTTACGTTGGTGAGACCGGAAAGAGACTGGGTGACAGATTCGTGCAGCACTTGCGTGACATATCGAACTGTGCAGACACAGCAGTGGCCAGACACTTCAATCTGCCAGACCACTGCGATGTACAGTCTGTGCGTGTGTGTGTGCTTAGTTTTTGTCATTCGGACACTTCCGCCCGTCGACGTAGGGAAACTCACCTGATCAAGTTGTTGGGAACGCTGACTCCACGCGGACTCAACACCAGGATTGACCACCACTAGATGTCAACGTCACCCATATTCATCACCACTGCTGCTCTCACTACTGTCACTACAGCTATTGCTGCTGCTGCATCTGCTACTACTACTACTACTACTACTACTACTACTACTACTACTACTACTACTACTACTACTACTACTACTACTATTATTATTATTATTATTACTACTACTGCTACTACTACTACTACTACTACTACTACTACTACTACTACTACTACTACTACTACTACTACTACTACTACTAAAACTACAACTCTACCTACCTACCTATCTATCTATCTATCTATCTATCTATCTATCTATCTATCTATCTATCTATCTATCTATCTATCTATCTATCTATCTACCTATCTATCTATCTATCTATCTATCTATCTATCTATGCAGGGGATGGTGTTGACGTCACTCAGCACTTTGTTATTGGTTTTAGACCGCCATTTGGGTGATTAATTCTCACTAAAATATATCAATCATATTATAAACGATTTAGGTTGCACATAATTATGTGTGTTAATTAATTTAAATAGGGGGCAGATGTGAATATTTTACTTTT
>NC_088373.1:18032112-18042112 GCF_034508935.2 Berghia stephanieae | reverse complement strand
CAGGACAAGTCCCAGATATCTATAAACATGCAATTGTAAAGCCTCTCATAAAAAAGCAAAACCTCGATGTAAATGACCTTGGTAACTACCGTCCCGTCTCAAATCTGCCATTTCTTTCTAAAATCCTTGAAAAAGTTGTACTCAGACGTCTTTCACAACGTCTCCATGAAAACAATCTATGGGAAAAATTTCAGTCAGCTTATCGTTCTTACCACAGCACAGAAACTGCTCTGTGCTGTGTTGCGAGTGATTTGCTTGATGTTTTAGATAAAGGTTCTGTTTCTCTTCTGACATTGTTAGACCTTTCGGCGGCGTTTGATACTATTGATCACGGTATTCTCATTAAACGACTTAATATGACTTTTGGCTTGTCTGGGACTGTCTTGCAGTGGTTTGAATCTTATTTAGATTGCAGAAAGCAACAGGTTATGATTTTAGATAAACTTTCTCGTCAACATACATTGTCTTTTGGTGTTCCTCAAGGCTCATCTCTATGCAGATGATACGCAACTTTATGCTACTGATAAAACTAAAAATCTCGAAAATATTGTGAAACGTGTGGAAGAATGTGTGACGGATGTGAAAGAGTGGATGGATGCAAACAAGTTGAAAATGAATGAGTCAAAAACAGAAGTGATGATTGTGGGAAATAGAGGGCAGTTGAAGGTGAATGATGGTCTTGAGGTGTTGATTGGAGGTGAAAAGATCAAAGTTTCAAAGACTGTGAAAAATCTGGGTGTCTATTTTGATTCAGAAATGAGAATGTCAGCTCACATTTCTACTCTCTGTAAATCTTTATACTTTCAATTGAAGAAAATCAGTTTGATCCGTCAGTATATTGCAATTGGAACATTTAAAACATTGGTTGTTTCCCTCATTTTTTCGAAACTAGATTATTGTAACTCGCTGCTTGTCAACTTGCCTCAGGCTTCTATTAAACAATTACAACTACTGCAAAACAGTGCAGCAAGATTAGTTTTTGGCAAAAAATAATTTGATCATGCAACCCCTTTGTTGGCCTCTCTCCACTGGTTGCCCATTGAAAAGAGCAGATATTACAAAGCAGCGTGTCTTGTTTATAAGTGTTTGGCTGGTATAGCACCGGCATATCTCACAGATCACGTGGTCATGTGTAAATTTGAAAATTACACTTTAAGATCCTGTAATGACCAAACGAAAATTTCTGAAAAAAGATCAAGAACAAAATTTGGTGATAGATCGTTTGCTTGTTTCGGCCCCAAGATTTGGAATGAACTACCACGTGGTCTGAGGGAGTGCAAGTCTTTACCTACTTTTAAAAAGAATCTGAAGACACATTTTTACTGTATTTGTTTTTCTTGACTCTATATGAATCCTTGATTTGGCTATGAATTGTTATTGTTGTTATTATTATTATTATTATTTTTTTTTTTATTTTAAAATAAAATTTTTTTTTTCACTTAAAATTGATATTTATATTGTAAAGTGCCCAGAGCTTGTGTTTTACACGAGAATGAGCGCTATATAAATGTGTATTATTATTATTTTATTATTATTATTATTATTATTATTATTATTATTATTATTATTATTATTATTATTACAGCAACAACCGTCACCACCACATCATCATCACTACCACTACTACTACAACCACCACATCATCACTACCACTCCTACTACAACCACCACCACATCATCATCATTACTGTTAGTATTTCAACTACAACCACCATCACCACCACATCATCATCACAACAATCACTACTACTACTACTACAACCGCATCACCATCCCCACCACCACTACTACAACCACCACATCACCGACCCTACAACTACTATTACAACCACCACAACGCCACCCCTACCACCACCAATACTACTACAATCAGTGTTGCAAGCGCCGTAAAACCCCTTCAAACAAATTTAGCTCAAATCTCTCTCTCTCTCTCTCTCTCTCTCTCTCCCTCTACACACAAACAGACACATGCACACACACACACACACACACATCAATAAATTGCGCTCACTGGATTACTTTTCATGTTCACCTTCCTGACTTCCTGTACAACATCCTTTATCACATCATCATCATCACTACTACTACTACTACTACTACTACTACTACTACTACTACTACTACTACTACTACTACTACTACTACTACTACTACTACTACTACTACTACTATTAGAACACGTTATTAGAACACATTGCTGGTTGATGATTGTGCTTTGCTTATATTTGTTCAGAATTGTTTCTTTTACTTGAACTCGTCTGTTCTGCCGTTGCACGGACAGAAGTGATGTGACACTCCCACCCCCTCACCGAATCACCTCCCCCCCCCCCACTCCCGCTACACATACACACACACACACATACACACACACACATACACAATATACACTACAGTAACGACAACCATTACTGACCAACTCATGAAAGGGTCTATCTCTCTATTGGGCTCCATTCCAATACTCTCTGATTTCCGTGTCCTCTCAAAACAAGGCCAACCAGATTTCTCCAATCTTCCACCGACCGTGTTTGCATGCTGGAGATACCAGTCGGAAGTGTTTGGTCATTGTAATGTGTCAGGGGTTTTGATTTATTCTTACAATTAACAGAAATGTTGCTTTGGTAGACTTATACATTGACTGAATCGATATATCCGAATATATTTATATATAGTTATATATAACTATATCTAATAAATATCGGTATATAAATGTATTTATACTGATATAATATACATACAGATACTTGTAGATACATTATATATACATTATATACCTATGAAATAAATGTCCTCTCATAAAATATCAAAATGAAAATTATCTGACGAAGACGTGGTTGAGAAAATGTGTTCTTTGGTTGTTAGAAGGAGCGACATTGTTCTAGTACAGTTCTAGTGTGTTGGATCAAATTGGCTAGGCTCACAACACATAGTAACTAACGACATGTTTTACAAAATTATGTCAAACATATCACTGGATGTGAAATCTTCAGACTATATGATTGTTATTTATTTTCCGTTGCTATTTCATGTCACCACCAATACACAACAGCTCAATAAATAAATTCTGTGTTTTCTAATCATGACATTTTGAAGGCAATTTTGAGAAATTTGAACATAAAGACAATCCAAATACAATCTGAGTACAAAAAATGGTAACTTAACTATAGGGGATATTTCTTGAAAACAGTCACTTAATAAAATAAAAAGCTTTACAGAACAAAACTTTGGATAATTTCCTATCATTTGATACATTCTATCTTTACAGAACAAAACTTTGGATAATTTCCTATCATTTGATACATTCTATTTTTACAGAACAAAACTTTGGATAATTTCCTATCATTTGATACATTCTATCTTTACAGAACAAAACTTTGGATAATTTCCTATCATTTGATACATTCTATCTTTACAGAACAAAACTTTGGATAATTTCCTATCATTTGATACATTCTATCTTTACAGAACAAAACTTTGGATAATTTCCTATCATTTGATACATTCTATCTTTACAGAACAAAACTTTGGATAATTTCCTATCATTTGATACATTCTATCTTTACAGAACAAAACTTTGGATAATTTCCTATCATTTGATACATTCTATCTTTACAGAACAAAACTTTCGATAATTTCCTATCATTTGATACATTCTATCTTTACAGAACAAAACTTTCGATAGTTTCCTATCATTTGATACATTCTATCTTTACAGAACAAAACTTTCGATAGTTTCCTATCATTTGATACATTCTATCTTTACAGAACAAAACTTTCGATAGTTTCCTATCATTTGATACATTCTATCTTTACAGAACAAAACTTTCGATAATTTCCTATCATTTGATACATTCTATCTTTACAGAACAAAACTTTCGATAATTTCCTATCATTTGATACATTCTATCTTTACAGAACAAAACTTTCGATAGTTTCCTATCATTTGATACATTCTATCTTTACAGAACAAAACTTTCGATAGTTTCCTATCATTTGATACATTCTATCTTTACAGAACAAAACTTTCGATAATTTCCTATCATTTGATACATTCTATCTTTACAGAACAAAACTTTCGATAGTTTCCTATCATTTGATACATTCTATCTTTACAGAACAAAACTTTCGATAGTTTCCTATCATTTGATACATTCTATCTTTACAGAACAAAACTTTCGATAATTTCCTATCATTTGATACATTCTATCTTTACAGAACAAAACTTTCGATAATTTCCTATCATTTGATACATTCTATTTTTACAGAACAAAACTTTGGATAATTTCCTATCATCTGATACATTCTATCTTTCACTGCATGAAATCAATGATACAGTATATCAGTTTTCAATCCTGCACGTTTTGTTGTCAAACACCCTGTATTCAGACCTTGTTCAAATCTCCAAACGTAGGAGGACGAGAATACCATAATATTCCTTGCCAAATTCATGACTCCGGTCAAGTTACACATAATGCGTTACCACTACCCTTGGACTATAGACGTAGAAAGTAGAAAGGTCAAGGCCGAGTACCATACCAGAAAAGCGCAAAGCTTTTCAATACAATCAATATTGGTCCGCATAACTGACAACTACAACCATGTTGTTTTTGCCAACGAGCACAGAATTACTCATTCATTCACTCACTCACTCATTCACTAATACCCATGACCAGTTGATCGTCTGGAGGGGGGGGGGGGGTTGGGGGCGGGATGCAGACTTCACAACCTAAAGTCATTCATCAAGGTCTCTGTTTTTTTCCAGAAGGCTACCAAGGCCTTGGCCTGTGCACTCTTTGATGTTGTCCGGTCACCGTTTTTTTTTCTGTCTTCCTCTTCTTCTCTGTCCTTCCACAGTCTCCTGTATGACAGTCTCGCACAAGATATCATGGCGAACAGTTTCCTTATTTTCACTATTGGCAACAAAAGTTCCTGTCCTCCAGCTCAATCCTCTACTGGCAAATCTAAATATTATAAAACTAATTTTTACAGATTGATTCTACAGATAACTTATAAACCTTTTTAACATGAAGAATAATTCTATCACCCGTTGACTCAGTGATGGTAGCCATATAGTCCGTGGGCCATGTTTTTAAAAGGTCACCCCCCCCAAAGGACATTTCAAGATATACATTTTTGGAATCGTCATTATATGCACTGTCAATATCCGGTTGTTTCCACATCAAAAAGTGATCACTGGGGGACGCTGTTGCCTATCCGAGACGGCTCCATGTAACAAAGCATGGGCCAGTAGAGTGTGATTTTTTACAAATATCAAGCGTAGTTGTTGCTGAACATGAAAAGAATTCCCCACATATATTTGCTAAATCTTATTTTTATATTACACTTTTAACAGAACACATGTACTGTGCATCTGTATAAAATAATATGTGAAGATATGTGTCAGGGAAGAGTTTTGTTTATGTTATGATGCAAATATCGGGCTTTTAAAAAGATATTTACTTTATTACATTTTAATTATTAGCTAAATTTTAGTAAATGAAACTGTATACATTCCGTTTCTAATTAACCATATGTGCTTTTTCCAAAAAATGCATAAAAAGAATAATGAATTAATATGAAACACGTACAATTTTTAGAATTACATCCCCTGAGTAAATTATGGCTTTTGCTCAGCAGATGAAAGCTTTTTGCTGTGTCTTTTTAAATTTTATCTCAAGTGGGACCTCCAATTCTCAGTCCATCTCCAATATTAAATGTTTGATTTATTCAGTTTTAAAAAGTCTTTCCTTGAGGGAACTGAAACCCAAGTTCTTATAAAAAGTAGATTATTACATCTAGGTTGTAGCTAACAGCATTTTTCTTTATGCAAGGTACATTTTTTTATACACATGTTAACATTGGGGTACAGTCGACATGTGCCGGTCTGATGTCCAAACACAATTATGGGCTTAGTTTAACATTGTTGTAATGGACAATATTTTGCGTCATTAAAACAAAATTCCATTACAAAATGACAAGAATTAGCCAATAATGAATCGGATTATCATAGATGCAAATAAGTGCACGCCGGGTAAAGCAATTGCCGTTTGAAGCCGTGTTAAAGTTTATAATCAATGAATTGGTTTCTCTTTTCAAACAGATAAAACATTTTAATGGATGAAACACCTATTTCGTTAATATAGAAAACAAACGCCACAAAGAAAAACAAGAATAGAAGAAACAGTATCATTCACGACTTTTCAGTGAGCTCTAAAATTGATGTAAAACCATTAAAACAGAAGCATCTTGGAAACAAATAAAGCAAACAATTCATCAAAAACATCTCGCCAGCAGCTCTGTATCATGCTTTGACCACATTTGTGATATGGTCCTATTGAACTTACTACACAACGCACGGTTTTCACAGACAATGCTATCAAAAATTCATCAATATGAAATTATCTCGTAAAGAGAAAAATATGCTTTGACAACTATGGCAGTGATGTTATTTCTATAAACGCCAACCTGGTCGACAGGGAGTTTTATTTCCGTCTAACGAATGCATTATATGTGGGAAGGGAGTGAAAAGGATTGTACTCAAGAGTAAAGGAACAATCGAATAATCTAAACTGGATAGGCTAGTTAAATATTTAACAAAGGCAGCAGAGGGTAGCATCAATCTGCAATTTTGAAGGAAGATGAATGTATTTTGAGAAAAGTTACCAGACAGGATTTGGTGGCAAAATAAGATCATTACCATGAAGAATGTAGAAAACACTTTATCAAAAAAAAACTGTGTTGCAGCAAAGAAACAGATATCAAGAGTGAAACTAAAGTTGCCCAACAAGCCCATCAAAAAGCATTTAGTTTCTCGGTATAATATAATTAAATTGAGCAGGAAATTATTAAAAATGCCATTATCACAAGGATAACTGAAGTAAAATTGCGTTATCCACTTTTTCTGAAAGAAAAATTCCCACTTTTCTGCAATCCAAATTTTTCAAATCAAAAGCTAAAAGAAAAGATCATAAAACAATTTGGTACCTGTGTGAATATCTTTCAGCCTAAATATCGATCAGAAATATTATATTCGGATGAAATATCCACACCACAGCTGTTGCATTTGCTTTCGAGTCATCAACATCAGATTTAAGAACACTTGAAAACACTGCCCTTCTTCTACGAAGTAAGATTCTGGAAAGATATCAGGAGTGCAAAGAGACACCATGGCCTCCTACCAGTGAATACTTGCATTCGTCTCACGTTCCAGAGTATCTCGTTAAGTTCCTACAAAAGTTACTAACTCCAACGAAATCAAAGGATGTATCCCCACATACGTACACATAATACAATCTATGGTCCACACTTTTTATCGAGGATTAACACGCTTCAAAATCTTAAAGTGAAAGAACGATTCCATGCAAAAGGCAAATAGGTGCTCTGAGAGAAAGAGAACACCGAGTCAAGTCTTCTCCCTCCATGCAAATCATCACTCCTTCTACAAATTATGCGTGCAAACCATCAGACGTATGAATGCAAACAATCACGACTTGTTGCATTTCCAGATATGCCCCTTCACGGCTGGAAACTTGTAGAACACCTGGAGATCCACTAGGGAAATGATATGTTCCCTCAAGAATTAGATGTATTGACACAACAGATTGACAACGATGACGGCGATGAATCAACAGAAGCTGACTTCCTTGGTCGACCTTGAGGATGATGACTTTTGTTAAGATTTGACTAACATTACCTGTCCAAGACAGACTCTTTTAAGACAGCTGGTATCCATTACCATTCCAATACAGAAAAATCCGCACAATGAGCCAGGCCACAAAATTATATTAAGAATACTTATGAAAAGAATGAGGCACAAGATCTCTCCAGAGATAAGTGATGCAGTTTGCTTTTGTTAAAGAAAAGGGCCCGGTAAATGCAATTTTTTCATTGAAAACAATAATGCAACAACGGTCGACAAAAAACAAAAATCACATTATCTATGCTTCATTGATTATTCCAAAGCTTTTGATTCAGTACAACACGAAACGCTCTTCAAAATGTTAAGAAAACCAAATGCATGGTGGTCTCAAAGAACAACACGACCTCCCACTTGTCAAGCAAAGGAGAGATCATCAAACAAGTAAAGAAATTTAGATATTTAGGCACTATCACTACCAATGACGCACGTGGCATTAAGGATATAAAACAACGAAAAGCAATAGCAAAAAATGTGTTCCATAAAATGCGACCAGTTGTGTCAAACAACAACCTAAAGTTGAAGACCAGAATGAAAGTAGAGTAAACATGTTATAAGTACCATTTTAAACGGTTGTGGAACGTGGACATTGACAAAGAATGTACTTGAAGGTTAAAGGCATTTGAGATGTGGATGCATAGAAGAATGTTGCGGTTCACAGACAAGTATACGAATGAGGAAGTGTTGACGAAGGTGAGAAATGGAAGAATATTGATAGACGCTATCAGAAAGAGGCAGTTACAGTTTCTGGGACATATTAGGAGAAAAGACGGAAGAGAAAAGTTGGTAAAATCTGGGATGATCGAAGGAAAGAGAGCTAGAGGAAGACAAAAATGACATATTTAAATAATCTATGTACGGCCAAAAGTGATTTTTAAAAGCAACGCAGAATTCATACACCCCGCAGAGGATCGTGATATGTGGAGACAACTGACCGGCAATGTGCTCAAGAGAACAAGCCACGATGGATGATGATGATCTGTCCAAGCCATTCATGACAAAAGTGAGAGACAAGTGAGAGTGTGGGGATAATAAGACAATGACTAAAAGAGATTGAAATAGGAAGATGGGTATGGATGAAAAGGTTTTGCGATAGAAAAAGATAAATTCTATTAATATGAAGGGAGGTAACTCAGTAATTGCTCACATTCAACTGGCTTTTCTCGCAAATTTTCTTTTGAATGAGGAAAATATGATTCCCTAACTCATACTGAACCAAATGCTGGTCGATGTAGATGACATAACAGACATAATAATGTATCTTATTTGTGTAATAAATTTTAAAGGGAAATAATCGTATATTTTGAATAGGTACTTTTTAAATGGCTGTAAAATTCTATTGTGACCACTTTTTGAGATGGAGACAACCGTATTTGTATAGCCTAGGGGGTCCTCTCTCAGAAAAAAAAACATAATGGGGGTGGGGATGGGGGGGGGTGTGAAACGTGGCCCATGGACTAATAATGATAGATCGCATGGCCATGGGTACAATGATGGTAGCCATTATCATAGATCACATGGCCATGGGTACAATCATGGTAACCATAATAAAAGATCACATGGCCATGGGTACAATGATGGTAGCCATTATCATAGATCACATGGCCATGGGTACAATCATGGTAACCATAAAAAAAGATCACATGGTCATGGGTACAATGACGGTAGTCATAATCATAGATCACATGACCATGGGTACAATGATGTTAGCCATAGTGATAGATCATATGGTCATGGGTACAATGACGGTAGTCATAATCATAGTTCACATGACCATGGGTACAATGATGTTAGCCATAGTGATAGATCATATGGTCATGGGTATAATGATGGTAGTCATAGTGATAGATCACATGACCATGGGTACAATGACGGGAGTCATAATCATGGATCACATGACTATGGGTACAATGATGGTAGCCATAGTGATAGATCACATGACTATGGGTAAAATGATGGTCGCCATAATAATAGATCACATAGTCATGGGTATAATGATGGTAGTCATAATCATAGATCACATGACCATGGGTATAATGATGGTAGTCATAATCATAGATCACATGACCGTGGGTATAATGATGGTAGTCATAATCATAGATCACATGACTATGGGTATAATGATGGTCGCCATAATGATAGATCACATAGTCATGGGTATAATGATGGTAGTCATAATCATAGATCACATGACTATGGGTAAAATGATGCTCGCCATAATAATAGATCACATAGTCATGGGTATAATGATGGTAGTCATAATCATAGATCACATGACTATGGGTACAATGATGGTAGTCATAATCA
>NC_088373.1:17984012-18032012 GCF_034508935.2 Berghia stephanieae | reverse complement strand
GTAGTTTAAGAAAGATTTTAAAAATTCTATAACAAAACATAGGGAGTAGAGTATATAAAGGGGACGTCAACACATGAGGATCGAAGCGACGGAACGGAGTGATCCAGCGCGCTTTTGAAATTTCATTGACAATGAAGGACTGAAAGGACCGATGAATTTCGATGAAATATCCAATTGCGCTGAGGCGTCACCCTTATATACTCTCTGGTAAATCGTGAACTCCTATATTTGTTCCCATTACATGGTGAAAAGTCACAAATTTGATCCCTAACTCCGAGTTACTACATTTTTGTCTGTTCCTCCCCCGCATAATATCATATTCGACTTACGATAGTCATGCTTCCAATAAAATACTTCCAAACTATCCTAACTTTAATAACTCATAATCCAAGCAATATATAGTTTTGTCTCAAAAAGGCCACCGTCGTTTTTCTCGCCACTGTTAAATACGATTAGTAAATTTCTCATGTATCCAAGAATTATTATAAATTTGATACAGTTCTTTGTCCCTCCTGAAAAGCTGCCTTTTTAAGATATGATAGTTTTGCACCCAACCCTAGTGCCGTAATTGGAAAGACCAGACTCTTATCTAAAAATTTGGCCAGAAAACTCGCCCTTCAAATATCGGTCGATTTAAAAAACCATCATCTTGGCTAAAACTCTCAAATCTGGGAATTTGCAAAGTACGTTGATAAAGTCTCAGGTTTGAGAGTTTGTCTTCTTTGTGACGATGTGGGTCATTTAAATCGAAGATAATTAAAGGACGAGTTTTCGGCCAATTTTTAAAAAAATACGAGTTGTTGTGGATTACGAGAGATAACTGGTTAATAGACAGGCGTTTACTACGTCTATACAGAGTTTTTGGTCTTTATTGGAATTTCGGACAGAGCAGACCGACATTGAGATTGCTCCCTTCGATGTCATCAAAATATACAAAATAGGTCCAAAACTTGTGATAACGGTCCAGTTGTACATTTCCCTATAAAATATAGTAAGAGGCACTAAATATAAAGATGGTGCGTAAAATAGTAAATAGAAATTTATACAAGACGATATTAAGAAGTGGATTTCAGTTTAATTCATCACATTGTTGCGCATTATTCCGCTGCGTTTTTATCATTAAATGACGTACGTAACAAGTTATGATGACCTGATTCAATGCAAGTACAGGTCAGTACAGAGCACCGACAATTATTTTAAAAGGTGAAGGTCAAAAGTAATTAATGTTTCGATAAATGACCACTAACTTTGACCTTCGATAAGAATTGTTGTAACAATTAATGTCCTTTACTCTGTCCATAAAATCCAATAACGGTCCAAAACTCTATTTTGATTCTACACACCCTTTGTGTACCTAGTTCACGTCTTACACACCAGTCGTCACCTCATGTCAGCGGTTTTCATTCATTTGTAATCTGGCTGTTTCTTTTTTCCTATTAGAGACTACACAATAGCTGTGACAATATCTATAATAAACAAGACATACATCGGATCTTGTTTTCTCTTGTGAACGCTGTCTGTATACCAAATCAGTAGATAAGAGCTTGGCCATTATAAGAAAATAAAGAAGCAATTATTGACCATATTGACACGCGTTTAACACAACAACTACCTGGCCCTCACAATGAATTGATGGCCTTCAATTGTGCGTGCCAAATTACCATCGTATTAAAACAAAAACCATGAGAAACCTGTGTCCATGTTTTTTTTTTACTAGAACAATATACCACAATAGACGTCATTTTTGTGGCAGAAAAAAAACCTATATATTTTGCGTCACGCGTCGAGAAAAGGACTATTTTTAAATCGGGTCATTCAACCATTCATACCTCGGCCATTAAAAAACGTACAGAGCTAAATTTGGTACCGTCTTAAAGAAGGTTTCAGCTTTATTCCTATACCATTTAAAAAATAAAAAATGGACATTAAAGGTTCAAAAATGCCATTAAAAAAATTTACCGCAGCTAAAAATCCCGACATATTATTGATATAATTTTTGAACCGAGTTTATATAAAAGACAAACATCTTATCTCTATTTCTACCAATTTGTTTTAATGAAGGTTGTTTAATGGCCGAGGTATCGCATTTTTTAAAAAAGCCCACCAAATCCTTGTTTTCAGCTTTGGGTGTTATCGGATTTTTTACACCTCATTGTAGTTTGTAACAGCACTTAAAATGCCGTGAGAATGAGATCTCAAAATTATTGACAAAAAGAAAAGAGTTCACGAAAACCACATTCATATTTTATTAAAGTACGTTCATAGTTTATGTTTTAGATAGTTTAAAACAAAATGAATACGATAAATGTTGTTATTTCAATTGAAAACTCGGGTCGGTAAGTGGGTATGTTTTAATGATGGAACAGCCTGAATAAACCCCTCATTTTTCCGGTTTTTATTAACGTGTAATCTTTTGGATGACTTTCTAGCCTTGGTTTTCATTGAACGACGTTTGGTTTTTATCAATTTATACATGTAATTTGTTTCAAATCTGGTTTGTCTCTCGATGTTAATTTATTGCTAAACAAAAAACACGGGACGAATTTATACACACACTCTCCACTCATGGCCTCCATGTTGTTGCTATGAGAAAATGATTGTTTGACCTCGTTAGACCTGAAGTAGATTTTTACGGTTGAAGGTGTAATGTCGTTTTTAAAACAATTGCATAGAAATACCCACTACTTGTAGTTTATAAATAGACAAAAGAAAACACTGATTCGTCCCAATGTGTTAGAATATTGAAAAAGCATTGTTATTGTTTATTTTATTTGGGAAAAGTGGTACTTGTAATGGTTATAAGATTGGAGAAATAAGACTTCGAAGTGCCACTTCGTTTTCTAACAGTTTTTCTTTCTTTCTTTCTGATGCTTTCATGATAGTGATAGACTGTGTAAAGGAACAATAAGAGTTGATAATGAAGCAGTATATCTGTAGAGGTTAAATAATAATTCTTTACGCCATTAAAACTGAATCAAAATGGATAATAGAATGACGTGTATTTATTTGTTTTTGTTTGTTTGTATTTTTTTTTTTGGGTATGGTATTGTTTAAATCGGGAAAAGATGTAAATTTAAGACGAGAAAAGAAGCAAATAAAGAGATGTTTTTTCAGTTTTGGTTTTGGTGAGATTTGCGATACCTCAGTTCGTACAACACTCGCCTTTCAAGCAAAGGGAAGTTAATCATAAATAATCGGGTGGCTAGATCTTTAGGGTGTGTGAGGCTGAAAGTACTTTATTTCAGACTAGCGCCCTATCTAAAGGGTAGCAGATCATTCAGTAACACAGAAATTAGGATACAGTCAGGCGTCACAGACCTTGAGGCGCTAAGAGACTTTGGGGTGGTAAGGGGTTGAGGGCGCAAAAGACACACCTGCTGGGCACAAGCGCATGATTCCGTATAAGAGGAAAACACTCTAATGCCAAAGTATATATCGATACCCTCCTAATAACATACAAAGAGACGATTTGCAGTGGAAAAATCATTCCCCATTAGTTAGGAATAATACATTTTACTGCACCCTTTCGGTTAAGGATCCCAGAGAGGGCCAAGGAAAAACCAAGAAATATAATTACCGGACAAGTCCATAAAGCAGAATGGAAGTGAAAACAGACGTTGCGGAAGTAAAAACATGATGTCTTGAGATTATAGGGGTTTCTTAAGAGGTTGATTTATTATTTTATGCTGCTGGTTCGAACATTGTGCTTACCATTCATGATTTCGTGTTGAATTTCGAAATGGAAATCTTGACTTTACCAACACGTTAAGACTGTTTTTGAATTCAGCAGGTCCGGTTTCCTGTAGGGTGTGATGCTTTTCTTCTATCTTCATTATTTTAAGAGATATTTATTTTTGTATACATTTTGCTCGTGATTATAGATATTTTTCTGCCACCATACAAAATTGCGTGTTTCCTGATGTTGACTTCTTTATTTTTCCAAGACCATTTGAAGAAAATGTCCGAAAAAAATGGATCTCTTCCCTGGAGTACTCTCTACCCGTTGGCGTGAATTACATGTCATTTTGTATGAACATTATGTTTATATAGTATATGGAATATGCTATTTCGTCATGCTGGAGGCCAAAACATTTACTTTCGCGAGTGTTTTGGGGGAATTTTCAACAGACTGTAGATTTAGGAAAAAATTTGTGTCTGGTTCAAATCTTGTTATATTTTATTTACCTAGTCACTATGCTTTAAAAATGTGTTTCACAAGTATTATGAATCTTTTTAGTGGTTAGTTACATTACGTCAAAGTTGGAACATTTTCTTACATCAATTGGCAAGCAAAAAAATTCCAAGTTCTTGAAAAACGAATTTGCTCTCAATTACTTATTTATGTATGGATTTTCAAAATTTAAAAAGTGTTTTCCATGACTATCAGAATGCTTTATGAATATAGTAGGAAAAGCCAATTTTAAATATTTTAAAATTGTCTCTTGTGGTAGCTACTAGAACGGAACTAAACTGACTTAGCACCCTCCAGTATCATTGGGGTCTTTCTTATCTGTTTAAATATTGATCTGTTCTTCATCTTTGGCAGGATGGCCCGAGACAGATAAAAGTCGTCGCAAACCTTTTCTGGCACGATTCAAGAACTGGGGGATCGAACCCTTCAAATTCCCTTGTGCTGGGTATTGGACGCGGGGGATCTGTATATTGTCGACGGGTAAGTTGGTTATCACAGTCATTAGGTGTGTGTGGGTAATTGTGTGTTTGTATTATGTATGTACCCCCCCCCCCCATCCCATAATACACACGAGCATAAGAGCGTGGAAAGTTGTAGAGGTATAACATTGACAGTAATGGTCTTCGATTTATAAGGATCAGAAATTGTATTTACATGATAGCTTTATTTATTGCTTTAATTGCAGAGGGTATAAAAGTAAATGTATGTCTATTCGTTCTACATTTTGTCCCTATATATCGTCTACCATATGGCAAGAGAGTAAATTCATATTTTAAAGGATGTGTCTCGTCACTGAGAATTTCAAATACTTTCATCTCAACAGCTCTTATGTAGTGTTTGTTGTTCAACGATTTTCAGTTTGCAATTCATTAATTTTACTCATTTCTTTAAATATTCTATTTAATTTTGATTTTTCTTTCATTCCACACCCACCCCACCAGATTGTTAAACTGACAGTTTTTGTATACGTAGAAGTCAGTTATAAATTTACATTGTCTTTCTGCTAACATCAACATTTCTACATATTCCAAATTGTTGTTGATGTTGATGTTGATGTTGTTGCTGCTGCTGCTGCTGCTGCTGATGATGATGATGATGATGATGATGATGATGATGATGATGATGATGCTATTGTTGCTGTTATTTATCAGGTTTGGGGTGGGGGTGTTTTGGCAGCTGTATAATATAAAGGGACTGCCATAGAAATATATCTTTTTATAAATTTCCCATTTCAAAGAAATGAAAACAATGTGACAATGTTGTGATATATCTTTCCAGGTGACCTCCCCTTGTTAAGTCATCGGCCCGAGTTATTTGCCAACAAGTTCCATCTGTACGAGGATCGAGTGGTCATTGATTGTCTGGAGGAAAAACTGTTCAACCACACCAGGGATGAATTTCTAGGCTTGAGAAAATTCAATACATCTTTTTACAAATCTCTTGGGTTCGTCCAAAATCAAGTAGGAAGAAATATCGCCGGGAAATCCAACAGAACGATTCCATTATAGCATCGTGATGTGTGAAAATTGAACATGGCGCCATTTGTGTTAAACTAACAAAACTAGAGTTTATAGTCTTGACACAGTTTCTAGAAGTAAAATGTCATGTACAAAATTCAATAGAACAGCTTCAAACCATAAAAAGAACAAAGTACCAAACATGATACGTTTCGGGTTCAAAACCCCTTGTTGAACCATGAAGAAAAGTAAAAACCTCTCTTTAAATCCGCACAGTCTACAGATGAGTCATCGGCACGTCTTGCCAGAAAGTGACATTCATTGATGTATTACAGGTTTTTTGGACTGTTTTTGTTATTTCGGAAGAAAGGTTTTGTGCCCAAAACGTTCTTTGTTTGCGATTTTGTTCCTTTTTTATTTGAAGCTGTTATATTCATTTTTGTAAAAAAAAAAATTCATAATTCCTGGAAATGGCTTCACACAATTTCTGCCGTATTTTGAAAACAACAACAACAAAAAAAAAACACAAAAAAACAAACAAACAAAACAACACGTACTCAAAATTTTGCCCAGAAAAAATCGTCCTTCAAATATCGATGGATTAATATGACGTGACCCCCTTCTTGCCAAAAACTCTCCAAAAATGAGATTTCACGGAATTTCTTTCTTTGGGCAGTTTTGTCAAGGTGAAGGTCATTTAAATAGGTCAATGAAAGACGAGTTTTCTGACCAAAGTTTTAAATCTCGTGTATTATTCCAGATACGTCAGATTAGAGAAACCGCTCAAAAGCCTTACAGTTCCAGAACGTTCCATTCCAGCACTGACGAGCCATTCCTTCCACAGTACAAACCATTTAGACTAATTTCAACCAATTACCTCCCGTTCTCTGAAAAAAGAAACACGTATTTTAAAAGCTGGCCACATAATATCGTTTCAAATAGCGATCGATTTCAGCAACTCTTATCTTGGAAAACAACAAACTCTGTCAAACATGGGACTTTGTGAGGTCCTCCTGAAGTCTCAGGATTGAGAGTTTTACCAAGATGAGGGCTATTTAAATCGATCGTAATTTGAAGGACGACTTTTCTGGCCAAATGATTAAATATGTGTTTTTTTCTAGAGTACAAGAGTGAACTGGTTCATCAAACACGTGGGGGTGGAAAGTTGTACATCTCACACGTCTTGTGTTTGACAGTTGTTGACGAGATGAAGTTTTTGGTCGCCATTCCACTGATTGTCTCTTCGACTCAGTCCAACCCACCTAAAATGCGGCCCCTACAAAATGTCTGAAGTTTATAGACTTTACCAAGGCGTTTAAAAATATTACTCGAGGTTTCTTCTTCGAAAACAGGAAATTAAATCTCAGATGTCTGTCGCTGACGGACATCCATGGGGGCAGCCATTTTGAACTGTCATAACTTTGTCAAAATTTGACAGAATTAAAATTTTCAACTTTTGGTTTAAAGAATACATGTGTAAGTTTAATTGAGACAAATATGACGTCACATGAAAAAGAAATGAACTCAGAAGGCCATTTAGTCCCATGGCATTTTGACTTTTTGACTTTTTGACTTTTTGACCATCGCACTTTCAGTGAATGATTTTTAAAAATCTTATGCTTTTCCAACATGTTCCAAAGCAATTGAGAGTCATTTATTGGACCACTGTTATGTAATATGTAATATTTCCGATTACGTTGAGTAAACCAGCCGGCTTGGAACAACTTTCAAAATTGACGCCTTTTAGATGAAGATATTCAGTTCTGTGAAACCTGTGGGGTTTGACTATTATTGGACACATTGTCATTCCTCCAACCCTCTCTCACTGTTTAAAAAACCCCCAAAAAACTCACTAATCCAAACCAGAAACGAACTGATGTCGAGCCCATCGTAGTGTGCCTGACGTAAACGTTGGATGCACATATTATTATTTTATAGTTGTTCCTGGTTATTGCACAGTGTGTTAATGGTGCTTGGATTGGGTGGGAGAAATGTGCATAATATTATGAGGTCTTCAAGAGTTGACATATAGGCACCTAAGCAAGTGGTGTGTTACTGTTTGAATGGGATGTTGACGTCAGGGACAGGGAGGGGATGTGTCTGTCGTCGATTTACTTCGATTGCTGTTCATTCAGCGCCATATTGAAAGACAATATTTTTGTTGTTTACAAGAAAGAGAAAAAACCTGTGTAGTTTACTTAGTTATACCGTCCCCAATGTTATTGAATGAGATGCACTTGTTCGGACTGTCCGAATGAATGTTATATTATATTGTGGGAGGTTACAGGTAAAAGGGTTATGGTTATGTTCCTTTCTAATAATAAGAATTAATAACTAAAGTATAACTTGATGTGTAAGGATGGATTTTATTTAACAAGATGTTCAACTAGTATGACGTCACAGCTTTCTATTTTCCGGTTCAAAATTCCTTGGAAGTGTGTAACTAGTCCTCCAGGAAAAGTATACACAAAGATTCGGTTGCATATTGACGATTTTTTTTGGCTAGTATCAAGCCATGGGTTTATGAAGGCTGCAATGCAGTCCTCCGGAAGACTGGTTTTTCACTTCCAATGAGATTGGAACCGGGTTTTTTTTCACACTTTTCTTCCCTATTCTAGATGACATATTCCTCTTTGACTCGAGTGACTAGTTAGCACACGATTTCTTGGCCATATAAACGTTTAAATTTACACATAATTTTCAGTGTTTGTTCTATTGATAAAGCGGTAGAACAGTGGGTATTTTACTTAGACACCTACCATCAATCGTAAAACCTGTGTCGTTCGCTATGTTCACCAATCACTGCCATCGTCACTCGGGTCTTTACTATTGTTTTTTTTACATTTATGTTTATGAGTAATTCTCACTAGACCCGTATTAAACAGACTATAGCCGTTTAAGGTTAAGCATAGTTTTCTGTGTTGGTCCCTTATATTTCCGGATGGCAATGTTGTGAGTTTCTTAGCCAAACGCACAGCATATATTCTATGTGTAACACGAAATGTTTCTAATTTGATTGTGAATATCATGTGAGAACTAATCATCCAAGTGGCGGTCTAAAGAAGAGAGGTGAACCTCACTGATTCTATTGTTTGTAAACAACCAGCTATGTTTGTCTGGGAAGGCTTGGAGGTGTGACACTAATCCCGTGTTTTGATTGGTCAAAGACCTACTGTTTCCTTCCTGCCTTATAAAGATCACTTCCCTATAATGTACTTTTGCGCCAAATATGGGACAAGATGCTCAATGACTATCTTGCATTGATAATCTATTTATGTCACTTCTTTCATCTGTAGCAGAACATCGTCAATTTCTAAACAACCTAAAATGTTTCTGTAACATTGAATGGAAGGATTCTGGTCCAGTTGGTTTGTATTAGATTTTTGAGAGAGAGGAAGAGAGGGGAGGAAGGTGGAGGGGGGAGGGGAGAGAGAGAGAGAGAGAGAGAGAGAGAGAGAGAGAGAGAGAGAGAGAAAGAGAAGAGTTAGAGAGTAGGGGAGGGGGGAGAGAGATAGAGACCGATATATGCATATAAATATATATATATATATATATATATATATATATATATATATATATAGAGAGAGAGAGAGAGAGAGACAGAGAAAGAGAGAGTGTGTGTGAGAGAGGGAGGGAGTGTGACAGAGAAATATTGAGGGGACAGAGAAAGAGAGTAGGGTAAGGAGAGGGAGACACAAGAGAAAGAGTGCGAGAAAGTGTGTGTGTGTGTGTGTGTGTGTGTGTGTGACAGAGAGAGAAGAGTGAGAGAGAAGAGTGAGAGAGAGAAGAGTGAGAGAGAGAGGCAGAGAGAAAGTGAGAGAGAGAGAGAGAGAGGAGAAAACTAGAGGCGCCAGACTTGAATATTTTATCTGTCTTGTGATATTTATATTGACATTGTAAGTATCAAGTGCTTTGATAACAAGACTTTGTTCTGATCTAAAAGGATGTAATTTTTCTACTATTTTTCTATGTTATGTAATTCATAAAAACGATGCCCCATATCCATAGCCAACTTCATTACATGCCTGATATCCGAAACAATCGGCCCAACAAATAGTGTCGTCACGAAATGTGTGCGTTAAGACAGAATTCTGGACCCATCCGATTTTCAGTGCATTGCAAATGTTGACACAAATGTTTGAGGCTGTCAAATGAGTGCATTCAATTTCCTCTCCAGTTCATGAATAAGCAGTGTGTCATAGACCTTATACATTTCTGGAATTTACTCACAACAAACACACGAAGCATACCAGCGAACAATACTACGTGTAACATAAAACGTTTATATTACTATTCAAACATTTATCTAGTGGCAGAATCTGAACATGAACTACAAGAATTACTGGATGTTGTAGTCAGGAGTAGTGAAAATATGGGACTGGAACTGAATATATCTAAAACAGAATGTATGACGGTATCTAAAAATAATAACCCACCAGCCTGTGTAATAACAAGCAGAGGACAAACAATACAACAAGTTGAATGTTTCAAATATTTAGGCTTCAATGTAACATCCAATGGAAAATCAGATTGTGAAATAAAGAAAAGAATAGGTATGGCGAAGAATGCATTCAACCAGCTGCATACAATTATGAAAAACAGGAATATTAGCATGAAAACAAAAATCAAAGTCCTGGATTGCTATGTACTGTCTGTGCTGCTATATGGTTGTGAGAGCTGGACCATAAACAAGACCATGGTTAAAAGACTGGAGGCAGTGGAAATGTGGTTTTACAGAAGAATGATGAGGGTGTCATGGATGGAAAGGAAAAGAAATGAAGAAATTTTAGAAATGGCAAACAGAAAAAGATCACTGATAACAAAAATCATCAAACGCCAAATGGAATTTTTAGGACACATTATCCGCCACCCTGGTTTGGAAATACTCGCCTTGACTGGAAAGATGAATGGAAAAAGAATAAGAGGAAGACAAAGAATAACGTATTTGAAAGGGATAAGAACTTGGACAGATGAAGCTGAGAAAGGTGGCGCTGCTTTAATAGAATTGGCAAGAGATAGATCAGTTTGGCGGAAGATGACCTCCGACGTCTGCTTCAGATATGGAACTACATGAGATGAGATCTAGTGAGAACTGATAATCCAAAAATGTTCTAAAAACAATAACAAAGAAACGTGTTGTTTCAATTTGTTGATAGGAAAATCAAAGAAATGTTCATTTCGAGATAAAACATTCGCTTTCGATTCCTCACTTGGTTATGTTAAAACAAGAGACCGGTTGAAAGGAAAGGTCAAATGGAGGGATAGACGGCCCCGGAATGGAAATTAAATGCACTCAGAAATACCTGTCACCTTACATTGTGAAGGAGCAATTCCGCGCATTATTATGTCAATGTAATGTGATTAGTACTCACACACTAGAGGGTCACTTATTGACGGATGCCTGTATTGGAGTTGGTCATGGTTGGGATGAGGCCGATTGATTCTAGTGTGTAGCATAAACACAATGTGCCTATGTCCATATTGAGGCTGGGATGAGGCCGATTGATTCTAGTGTGTAACATAAACACAATGTGCCTATGTCCATATTTAGGCAATTTAAATCACCACCGTGTCCTAGCATTTTAATCCATTCATATTTACAAACTATGGGGCCGATAATTGGCTGTGTAGCATGAACAAAATGTGTATATAAATCGCTGACTATCGTTCCATCTCATCTACCATGTTTTGATTCAAACTGCCATGTGTTCTTTAGACGCCATAGCAATTCATTTCTATGCAATCCTATTGCCATGTTGATTATCACGATATAGGCCAAGGCCGTATATCAAGTTACACATTCACTGGGATGTCCTACTCTGAATAAACAAACAACAACGGAAAAAACCATAGACTACAATGAGCCTTTGTCTAGGCAGACATTCTCGAACCTGAGACTTCACGAAGTACCAGATTTGAGGGCTTTTATAGTCAGATTTTGTATTTATGGTTCGTGTTTTTCTGGTTTTTCTCAGCTGTCCCTCTATCAAAAGTGGAAACAATTTGTGTCAACATTTGAATCAATTTGTCTTAACTAGATTCTTGACGTTGTTGCTGCAATATCAAAAAAGTTTTCTTCTTTAAGACCTATAGAAAACTTAATTTAGACTATTCATAAAATTCGAGATTTTACAATGTAAAAAATGTAAAAAAGTTACGCACCACAAAGTATGAGATGAATTCATCGTTTTTCAAAAAAATATCGTGTTGACACGTATTTCCGGCTAGTGAGTATGACTTTACGTCATACTTGTTTCCGAATTAAAACAATTCGCTATAACTGCTATAAAATTACAACGTATGTAGTTTGCCTTAAATTCAGAATTTATAATTTATTGCATATTATGTGTTTTATTCCACATTTATTGCATATTATGTGTTTTATTCCACATTTATTGCATATTATGTGTTTTATTCCACATTTATTGCATATTATGTGTTTTATTCCACATTTATTGCATATTATGTGTTTTATTCCACATTTATTTCATATTATGTGTTTTATTCCACATTTATTGCATATTATGTGTTTTATTCCACATTTATTGCATATTATGTGTTTTATTCCACATTTATTGCATATTATGTGTTTTATTCCACATTTATTGCATATTATGTGTTTTATTCCACATTTATTGCATATTATGTGTTTTATTCCACATTTATTGCATATTATGTGTTTTATTCCACATTTATTGCATATTATGTGTTTTATTCCACATTTATTGCATATTATGTGTTTTATTCCACATTTATTGCATATTATGTGTTTTATTCCACATTTATTGCATATTACACATCATGTCGCAATTACGATATGAAATCTCTAGCTTTAAATCATTTGAAATATTGATTATATACTCAATATTGTCAAATTAACAATGAATGCTGTTTATATAACTTTTAATAATTGCATGTATGCACGAACGTTTCACAGAGTATTTAAAGACTTTTAAAACATAATATAAGCTTTTAAACTATACGATGCGATACGAAAAGAGAAGATGGTTATCGAAATACGACAGAGAGATCACCAGTGTGGAACGACGTGATAGAAAAAGACAAATTTGATATGGATATCATCCAAAGATGTATGGAGCTGGGTGACCGTAAACATACATCCGACAAATGAATGGACGTCTGATAATTCGGGTAGAAAAAGTCTCATGGGTCCTGGACATTGGTATTGATATCCTTGCAGGTGGTGAAGATACTGGGTATTTAGAAGAAGGCCGTACCATTTTGTTTTATTTTCTGCATCATCTGGAAGGTAGTGACTATCATTCTGGGGTCAATGCATAGGTGTTTGAAGACTGGATAAGAACCGTTTGCTGTCTTTCCTCAAAGCACCCAGCTGTGTTGCATTGGACAACACTACCATTCGGTGGCCCATGATCACTTCAAAACTCCAACTTCGGCAACTATAAAATCTGATATGATTTCATGGCTCCAATGTGACAGCACTACATATTATTCTGACCATTTCACAGTGTTGAATAGCCGAGATTTTAGTTCTCTACCTGCGCCGCGGTCAAGAGGTCATTCACTCCATCAAATTCCCGACCAGTGCAACGGGTAATCTCCCGCGATACTTAACAGATTTGTTACTGATATCTGGTTAAATTACAATCGCTTTTGCAAAACCACAGTTAATTTTACCAATTTAAACAAATTGGCAACACATTGACAAAACTTTGATCTGTAGTTTGGTACCAAACACTCTATCATTAGAATTACTGTCTTTGAGATATTTTGCATTTAGATATCAGCACAATTTTGATTATAGTTTGTTAAATTTAATTTATTGATTGCATTATTATAAGGAAATGAGATGATAGAAACTCTCAAAACTTGCTCTAACCGATGGAGGAATAAAGTAACCTTTCATTCATTTACTCACTATCTGTGCGTCACTCTTAGTTCTTTGATGATATGCGACAACATCATAGTGCAGCTGTCCGGTTTGTTACGCTTTGATCATTGCTGGTTCAGAGGGTTATGAATTCCGGTCATTCAGTCTTCATCGCACAAATTATATTCAACAGATGGTCACACGAGTTTAGCTTAATATTATATGAACACGATTATGCCAGCTTTCCGTTCCACTAGTTACAAACGAGGTCAACTAAGAACACTAGAATAAAGTCCGAGTCGTTTCTTATTTCAGTTGTATATATTTGAAGTCTACTTTCCAGGTTTGTTTCATTACTTTGTGGGTAAAAAAAGAAACCCTGTATAGTTTGTAATTATTATGATGCAATGATCAATATATGATTAATAAAGGGTGATCATTTAAGCATTCGTGATACAAACACGACTTAAGCAGGGGGGGGGGGGAGGGGAGCGACATTAAAAATGATGAATTTTGACCCAGTTAACTAAAAATTAGATTTTGGTGGGATGTTGTCATGTGACCATTTGTCTGCATAAAAAATTGCATGAGAACTTCATCTTCAGTTTTTTTGACTAAAAAGAAAACGTATTTTGTGACCCATGGTATGGTTAAATTCTGCCCATTTTTAGTTACAGTGGACTGATTTCATGAAAGACTATCAAATAGTCTTTATAACTAAGTAAAGGCAAAAACATATCAATTAAAAGTAAAAACTCTCCTCAATCTTCAACAACCAATCACTCGGTTCTTAATAATGTCATGTGGCCACAATCCAATCAGAAAGCGAGAGGAGAGTTTTTCCCTAAACTCGTTTACTTTGACTTTTAAATGCGCTTTTCTCAAAACTGCAATCTTCTCCCTCAGTTTTCAACCAATCTTCAAACTTTCTACAAATGAGTGTCATACAAATACGCAGGAGTCGGATTAAAAAAAATATTTAATGAGTAATTTCAAATTATGTAACTTTATTCAAGGGGAATAATCGAGTAATAACTTTGAACTTAATTTTTAAAGTTTCTAATTTTAAAAAAGTAAAATTCGGGCTTCTAGAGCCTCTTTATTTTCCCTTTTTCTACCTCTGGCCAAAAAATTATGGCAATCGGTTGATAAACAAAAAAGCCTTTGACTTTTTAAAATGTGTTGTTTATTTTCCAATATGGCGTCGTCTCCATAGCAACGGGCAACTTTTTTCGAAAAAATATTATATGCAATCATCCTTCCCAAACATATACATTATGACTGTGCATAGAAGTTTAGGATATTTCATCAAATAAATAAAATTACCCTTTAGTGTCGCTCCCCTCCCCCCCTCGTCTGATGAAGAGGACAGATGAGGATATGGATGAATATATGGATGGGTCGATAAATAGATGTTTGCAATGGTGGATGAATGAATGGATAGATAGATGAATGGATAGATAGATGAGAGAGAAAGAGAGAGAGAGAGAGAGAGAGAGAGAGAGAGAGAGAGAGAGAGAATTTCATTTCATTAATGAAGGACAAAAGACATTGGTCTATAACTGTAAAAGTCATTCTGTTGCCTCCATAGCCTCGTGATTTACACGTGACATATCTTGCGCTGGTTCAATACTTTTACATAACGGGGTTTCTAATGTCGCCCTGTTGCTGTTCTTTATCATTTTCGCGTTTTTCAAGAAGGTTGAGCAAACATTGTAATCACTGATTTATTTTGATTTTATTTCGACCAGATGTGGTGACTATGGACTAATTGCTGTTGTCAATGCTTTCCGTCATCTTTGTTTTTAATCGCGTTGTCTCTGTCGGAAAAAAATGTAATATCGCCTAGCAGGCATCATGTCCAGTTCTACATGTTACGCGTCACCGTTGGTCAGGGACCCTATTTAAAGCGTTTTAAGCACTTCAAGTGAAAATTGCGCTAAATAAAAAAGCTCAAAATCTCAACATTACGTAGTCTGTCATGACACTTGTAGCGCATAGTTTTGAGGACTTTTTAGCATTGTCTTTATCAATGTCCACATTAAAGATGAGATAAATATCTGGTTTTAAAGATTAATATCTGGTATTAAATCCTGAAACAATTATGTTTTGAGATTGACTTTTCTACAAAGCCAACACAGATCATTCAAAAGTTTATCATGAATTTCTTGAGTGTGCTCCATTACTAAATGAAATTTTTTAAAATCATAATAAATTCAATTTTGTTAACGCACAGATGGAATTTTAGCAACTCGCAGTTCAATTATAATAGATTCTATTTGTGAACGAATAGATTTGTTTTATGTTTCTGTTTGAAGAATTCAAATTTTTATTGGAAAAATTAATGCGGTCTATTTAGGATTGAAATACCACGATCATTATATACAGCACTGGCATAAAATACATATGAATGGAAAAAGGAAATCTTGATAAATATTACAGAGTAAAGTAATTTGTGTTTAAGCTCACTGTAACGCAATAACAAAGAGATGAAAGTGAACATAAATCGACTGGTGTCACCCATATCACCGTAACTGAACTCACTAGGGGATTCCCCGTAATTGGGCAGGCGTGACCCCGGGTCAACCTCAGATCATTACTTGAACTATGTTACCGCTCAGGCGATATTTTCATTACTGTGATTTATCAAAAGCCCACCTATATTCTAGCGAAGAGAAACAACCCAGTAACCATTTTCAAAGCAGAGTGCCTACTCAAAGAGTTTTGACACGAGGTTGCGCGACTTCCCCCATATCACTGTGAGCGCAATCCAATCGAGCTCATTTCAACCCAAGTAAAGGGAAAGATTGAGAGGTGGAACATCAAATTCACTTTCACTGACAAGGCAATAAATGATATAACAAGGGAAGACTAGAACAGGCATGCTCCAATCTTCTCAAAATGGAGGAAAATTACATTTCATTGGATAGAGTGATGCGATGAAATCGTTCCATTTGTCCTTTTCCTCATCCCAGTCATCAGAATGTGATGATTGATGTGTCCAGTATGTCTTTGTTGTTGATGTTGGTGTTGTTGTTATTGCTGAACACATGTACCTATTTGTAGAAACACTGAGTCATAAATTGACGAATTTCTACTCTTGACCAGTCTACATTAAATTTATGTAATTCTCGTTGGCATAAACACAAGCTATTTCTATAAATTTAGCAATCAAAATAATGTTGGAAGCGCGTAATGTTCACTTTCATTTGTATTTTCATCAGTAATGTGTATTGATAGTTGTAAAATGTAGATGTCTGATAGTGAAGGATTGCCATTCGTTCCTTCATGTTCAAATACTGTATGTATATCGTTTAAGTTTCAATTAACTGAACATTCCATTTTAACGAATTCCTTCAAAATGGATAAGCTGAAAATTCATAATTTTAATACTATAAATCATCTATGAGTTAGGATACTTACCAGTTATCGATTTTAATATAGCTGTTAATCAGCGAAATCCTTTCCTATTGTTTTAAAATGAATGAAAACATATTTTTTGATTAAGACAAATTGATTCAGAGGGTCAAACAAACTTTTACAGCTGTGCATTGAGAGACAGCTGAGAAAAAGAAGAAAAACACGCGCCACTTATTAAAAATCTGACTATAGTAAGATGGCGTCATTTGAATCGATCGATATTTGGTCTCGTTGTCTTGTCAGAACGTTGAACACCGTCAATGTCGGACTATCAAACACACTGACATATAAGCCCCACTACCCAAATAGTCGATTAAAATCCATGAATCCTACCATAAGCCGCATTTCCTCAAGTTCCTCTAGAAACCGATGAGTGATTTCAGACATCATTGATTCAATAAAAGGTCGTGAAGATTACACACTTGGCTGACATGGGCAAATACAAGCCTTAGCGATTTGTGATTTCAGTCCTCAGTAATTCGTTACGATATCAAAACACCAACCATGAAGACTACACACTTAGCTGTAGCCCCACTAGACTATAAGCCTCAGGGTCGAAATAATGGGGGTGATGGGGGGGGGGAGTATGTCACGGTTATATAGTCAGTAAAATACAGTAAAAGGTTGTTTGTTTATTTATTCAGAGTACGTCGATATGACTCCATCTAAGATGTATATCTTGTATTAACTGGTTGTTACAACATTGATAAACAGATAAATATATAAATAAATATTTATTCCTCTACATTTGATACTTCTGACCCACCGTCTCTAAACGGTATTATAACGTGATGGATCGGACATTGAAAAGGGAATTTAGAATTAAAATAATAAGAAATCAAATTTTCTAAGATTTTCCAATCTGTTGAATTCCGTCAAAGGAAGTAAAAGTGAGCCACAAGGTTTTGTCGGTGTCTAGACATTCAGTATCCAGTATCTAGTTTATTCTGGTGTCTAGACATTCAATATCCAGTATCTAGTTTATACTGGTGTCTAGACATTCAATATCCAGTATCTAGTTTATACTGGTGTCTAGACATTCAGTATCCAGTATCTAGTTTATACTGGTGTCTAGACATTCAGTATCCAGTATCTAGTTTATTCTGTTGTCTAGATATTCAATATCCAGTATCTAGTTTATACTGGTGTCTAGACATTCAGTATCCAGTATCTAGTTTATACTGGTGTCTAGACATTCAATATCCAGTATCTAGTTTATACTGGTGTCTAGACATTCAGTATCCAGTATCTAGTTTATACTGGTGTCTAGACATTCAGTATCCAGTATCTAGTTTATACTGGTGTCTAGACATTCAGTATCCAGTATCTAGTTTATACTGGTGTCTAGACATTCAGTATCCAGTATCTAGTTTATACTGGTGTCTAGACATTCAGTATCCAGTATCTAGTTTATGCTGGTATCTAGACATTCAATATCCAGTATCTAGTTTATTCTGGTGTCTAGACATTCAGTATCCAGTATCTAGTTTATACTTGTGTCTAGACATTCAGTATCCAGTATCTAGTTTATTCTGTTGTCTAGATATTCAATATCCAGTATCTAGTTTATACTGGTGTCTAGACATTCAGTATCCAGTATCTAGTTTATTCTGTTGTCTAGATATTCAGTATCCAGTATCTAGTTTATACTGGTGTCTAGACATTCAGTATCCAGTATCTAGTTTATTCTGTTGTCTAGATATTCAATATCCAGTATCTAGTTTATACTGTTGTCTAGTCATTCAATATCCAGTATCCAGTTTATACTGGTGTCTAGACATTCAATATCCAGTATCTAGTTTATTCTGGTGTCTAGACATTCAATATCCAGTATCTAGTTTATACTGTTGTCTAGATATTCAATATCCAGTATCTAGTTTATACTGTTGTCTAGATATTCAATATCCAGTATCCAGTTTATACTGGTGTCTAGACATTCAGTATCCAGTATCTAGTATATACTGGTGTCTAGACATTCAGTATCCAGTATCTAGTTTATTCTGGTGTCTAGACATTCAGTATCCAGTATCTAGTTTATACTGTTGTCTAGATATTCAATATCCAGTATCTAGTTTATACTGTTGTCTAGTCATTAAATATCCAGTATCCAGTTTATACTGGTGTCTAGATATTCAGTATCCAGTATCTAGTTTATACTGGTGTCTAGACATTCAATATCCAGTATCTAGTTTTTACTGGTGTCTAGACATTCAGTATCCAGTATCTAGTTTATGCTGGTTCTAGATTCAGTATCCAGTATCTAGTTTATACTGGTGTCTAGACATTCATATCCAGTATCTAGTTTATACTGTGTCTAGACATTCATATCCAGTATCAGTTTATACTGGTGTCTAGATATTCATATCCAGTATCTAGTTTTATACTGGTGTCTAGACATTCAGTATCCAGTATCTAGTTTATACTGGTGTCTAGACATTCAGTATCCAGTATCTAGTTTATACTGGTGTCTAATATTCAATATCCAGTATCAGTTTATTCTGGTGTCTAGACATTCAGTATCCAGTATCTAGTTTATACTGGTGTCTAGACATTCAGTATCCAGTATCTAGTTTATACTGGTGTCTAGAATTCGTATCCAGTATCTAGTTTATACTGGTGTCTAGACATTCATATCCAGTATCTAGTTTATACTGGTGTTCTAGATTATTCAGTATATCCAGTATCCAGTTTTATTACTGGTGTCTAGATATTCAGTATCCAGTATCTAGTTTATCTGGTGTCTAGACATTCATATCCAGTATCAGTTTATACTGGTGTCTAGAATTCAATATCCAGTATCTAGTTTATCTGGTGTCTAGACTTCAATATCCAGTATCTAGTTTATTACTGGTGTCTAGATATTCATATCCAGTATCTAGTTTATACTGGTGTCTAGACTATTCAGTATCCAGTATCTAGTTTATACTGGTGTCTAGACATTCAGTATCCAGTATCTAGTTTATCTGGTGTCTAGAATTCAGTATCCAGTATCTAGTTTATACTGGTGTCTAGATATTCAGTATCCAGTATCTAGTTTATACTGTTGTCTAGTCATTAAATATCCAGTATCCAGTTTATACTGGTGTCTAGACATTCAGTATCCAGTAACTAGTTTATACTGGTGTCTAGATATTCAGTATCCAGTATCTAGTTTATACTGGTGTCTATATATTCAATATCCAGTATCCAGTTTATTCTGGTGTCTAGACATTCAGTATCCAGTATCTAGTTTATACTGGTGTCTAGACATTCAGTATCCAGTATCTAGTTTATACTGGTGTCTAGACATTAATATCCAGTATCTAGTTTATTCTGGTGTCTAGACATTCAGTATCCAGTATCTAGTTTATTCTGGTGTCTAGACATTCAGTATCCAGTATCTAGTTTATACTGGTGTCTAGACATTCAGTATCCAGTATCTAGTTTATACTGGTTCTAGACATTCAATATCCAGTATCCAGTTTATACTGGTGTCTAGATATTCAATATCCAGTATCTAGTTTATTCTGGTGTCTAGATATTCAGTATCCAGTATCTAGTTTATACTGGTGTCTAGACATTCAGTATCCAGTATCTAGTTTATGCTGGTATCTAGATATTCAATATCCAGTATCTAGTTTATACTGGTGTCTAGTCATTCAGTATCCAGTATCTAGTTTATTCTGGTGTCTAGACATTCAATATCCAGTATCCAGTTTATACTGGTGTCTAGTCATTCAGTATCCAGTATCTAGTTTATTCTGGTGTCTAGACATTCAGTATCCAGTATCTAGTTTATACTGGTGTCTAGACATTCAGTATCCAGTATCTAGTTTATGCTGGTATCTAGATATCCAGTATCCAGTCTCTAGTTTATACTGGTGTCTATACATTCAATATCCAGTATCTAGTTTATACTGGTGTCTAGACATTCAGTATCCAGTATCTAGTTTATACTGGTGTCTAGACATTCAGTATCCAGTATCTAGTTTATGCTGGTATCTAGATATTCAGTATCCAGTATCTAGTTTATACTGGTGTCTAGACATTCAATATCCAGTATCCAGTTTATACTGGTATCTGGATATTCAATATCCAGTATCTAGTTTATGCTGGTGTCTAGACATTCAATATCCAGTATCTAGTTTATACTGGTGTCTAGACATTCAGTATCCAGTATCTAGTTTATGCTGGTATCTAGATATTCAGTATCCAGTATCTAGTTTATACTGGTGTCTAGACATTCAATATCCAGTATCTAGTTTATACTGTTATCTAGATATTCAATATCCAGTATCCAGTTTATACTGGTATCTAGATATTCAATATCCAGTATCTAGTTTATACTAGTATCTAGATATTCAATATCCAGTATCCAGTTTATACTGCTTTCTAGATATTCAATATCCAGTATCCAGTTTATACTGGTATCTAGATATTCAATATCCAGTATCTAGTTTATACTGGTATCTAGATATTCAGTATCCAGTATCTAGTTTATACTGGTATCTAGATATTCAATATCCAGTATCTAGTTTATACTGGTGTCTAGATATTCAACATCCAGTATCTAGTTTATTCTGGTGTCTAGACATTCAGTATCCAGTATCTAGTTTATGCTGGTATCTAGATATTCAGTATCCAGTATCTAGTTTTTACTGGTGTCTAGACATTCAATATCCAGTATCTAGTTTATACTGGTATCTAGACATTCAATATCCAGTATCTAGTTTATACTGGTGTCTAGACATTCAATATCCAGTATCCAGTTTATACTGATATCTAGATATTCAGTATCCAGTATCTAGTTTATACTGGTGTCTAGACATTCAATATCCAGTATCTAGTTTATACTGGTGTCTAGACATTCAATATCCAGTATCTAGTTTATACTGGTGTCTATACATTCAATATCCAGTATCTAGTTTATACTACTTGTGTCTAGACATTCAATATCCAGTATCTAGTTTATGCTGGTGTCTAGACATTCAATATCCAGTATCTAGTTTATACTGGTATCTAGACATTCAATATCCAGTATCTAGTTTATACTGGTGTCTAGATATTCAGTATCCAGTATCTAGTTTATGCTGGTGTCTAGACATTCAATATCCAGTATCCAGTATATAGTGGCATCTAGATATTCAATATCCAGTATCTAGTTTATGCTGGTGTCTAGACATTCAATATCCAGTATCCAGTTTATACTGGTATCTAGATATTCAATATCCAGTATCTAGTTTATGCTGGTGTCTAGACATTCAATATCCAGTATCTAGTTTATACTACTTGTGTCTAGACATTCAATATCCAGTATCTAGTTCATGCTGGTGTCTAGACATTCAATATCCAGTATCTAGTTTATACTGGTGTCTAGATATTCAATATCCAGTATCTAGTATATACTGGTGTCTAGACATTCAATATCCAGTATCTAGTTTATACTGGTGTCTAGACATTCAATATCCAGTATCTAGTTTATGCTGGTGTCTAGACATTCAATATCCAGTATCTAGTTTATACTACTTGTGTCTAGACATTCAATATCCAGTATCCAGTTTATACTACTTGTGTCTAGACATTCAATATCCAGTATCTAGTTTATGCTGGTGTCTAGACATTCAATATCCAGTATCTAGTTTATACTACTTGTGTCTAGACATTCAATATCCAGTATCTAGTTTATACTGGTGTCTATACATTCAATATCCAGTATCTAGTTTATACTGGTGTCTAGACATTCAATATCCAGTATCCAGACCATCCTGATATAATGGCAAGTTAACGGTTACGATCTCTACCGATTAATGACGAGGAAGAAAACAAAGATCTGTCCATCAGAGTCTTAGGACGGATCTTCGTTTTCCTCGTGGTCGTTTGTCGATCGTTGTAGGTTGAGTCGTATTCGTTAAGTTGCTAATACCGCTTGGAGACAGAATGAATACACATTCACCATTGATCACAAGCAAGGAAATATGTCATGGTTTTCATCAATAATAGTCTTCATCATCATCATCGTCATTATTATTATTATTATTATTATTATTATTATTATTATTATTATTATTATTATTATTATTTTTATTATTATTATTATTATTATTATTATTATTATTATTATTATTATTATTATTATTATTATTATTATTATTATTATTATTTATTATTATTTATTATTATTATTATTATTATTATTATTATTATTATTATTATTATTATTATTATTATTATTATTATTATTATTATAATTATTATTATTATTAATATTATAAATTCCATTATTACCAATACCATTATACTGATATTATTATATGACATTCCATCTTGTGGTACATAATACAATTACAAGGCCATGTCATACTTTAATGTATAGTGTGCATTTTGCTTTATAAAGTGATAATCAAACATATGTATATATGTATATATAAAATGTTTATATATATATATATATAATGTTTATATATATATATATATATATATATATATATATATATATATTATATATATATATATATATATATATATATATATAATGTTTATAGATATATAATGCCACTCACAATTTAAATACGGTGTACTATGGTGGAGTTCGTCACGTGACTACAACAGAGGTCATACAGAGATGCCCCCTAAATCGTCGTTACCGTTAAGGAAAAAAAATAAAACAAAAACAAAACAAAAAACAGATCGAATTTTCTCCACTTCTGAATCAGATTATCTTCACTTTAATATTTATTGTGGCTCACCAGACGATATCTACTTTATACTTTATAATGATGATTATATCTTTATTGTCCATGAAGGCGATTTTTCATTTGGTTGCAGCATACACATAATATACACAAAGACACATGCATGAAACAAACAGTGCTAAACCACACACACACACACACACACACACACACACACACACAGGCACAGACACTCACGAACAAACACACATTCATACTTAAATAAGGCTTCATGCTACTTATTTATATGGATCATGGCCCTGACGGCAAACATGAACAATTCTATTTCATATCGTGTTCAAATTATCACACATTAATTATTATGGGGAACAGACACTGCTGTAAAAAGAACTGAAAAAATGTGTATGAAACAGACAAATAATCAGGACGTCTGAGGTTCGATTCCCAGTAGAGGCAGGCGGATTACTTTGGGTATTTTTTTATTCTTCTATTGATATCTCTTGCTGTGTCTTTCACTGTTTCTTACACACTTTGTTTATATCTCACATGTGATGACATTAAACATATATTTCATGCTCCTGTAGAATGTGTATTTTTTTCTATCTTTTTGATACCACAAATATTGTTGTCACAAGTCTCACCCATCTGACTGTTAAACTACCTCGCGACGTCCCAGGTTTGAGAGGGTTTTTTTTTACCAAGATGAGGGTCATTTAAATCGATCGATATTTGAATGACGTCTTTTCTGGCCAAAATGGTTAATACGTGTTTTCCACATTGGGGCTGTTAACTAAGGACTTTGTAATCGATAAAAATGTGAAAACCTGTGAATTTGACTAGAAATATCACAGTCAAAAAGATGGATCAATGACAACAAAAGTAAATGGACCTAGTTGACAATATGTGCTAAGAACAAATTTTCTACCATTTGCAAGAAATGTATATATAAAAATATAGATCTTGTCCAGAAATGCCTCCAAGCGACCTACTAAAAACGCTACCATATCTATAGAAAGGGGAAATGGTAATAATTGCAGGTAGAAAAGTGATTTTAAGATGGGATGGAAATGTGTAAATACTAAATCTAAAAGAAAACCAGGCGTCAATAGTCTATGGAAAACAAATGGCAAAAATATAATACAAAATAAAATAATGATGATGATGATGATGATGATGATGATGATGATGATGATGATGATGATGATAATAATAATAATAATATAATTATAATAATAATAATAATAATAATAATATAATAATAATAATAATAATAATAATAATAATAATAATAATAATAATAATAATAATAATAATAATAATAATAATAATAAATAATAATAATAATAATAATAATAATAATAATAATAATAATAATAATAAATAATAATAATAATAATAATAATGATGATGATGATGAAAATAATAATACATGGTTTTGATATAGCGCCTTACCGCGTATCTCAACAAACTTTAAGCGATTATTCTATCGCAATATAACCGAAATAAATCTTAATATAATTTTCATCAATATTGACATTGGACACATGTAAAACTGGAGTGTAAAATGACGTCATCCACACTGTTTAAAATTGATACAAAGCTTAGATTCCCCTAAACAATTCCATTCACATTTCCAAAAATAAAATACCATACATTCCTTATGATTAGCAATTGGCTAATATTACAGCAATGTACAAAATCGGTGATGAACTAGACTTGACTAATTATCAACGAAAAAGCTTAAAATATGTACGAGTATATAATGTAAAGTGTTTGAATCCCAATGCGAAGAAGTCTATTATGTACAATAAGTGTAACGAAATTAGAATCTCGAGGTATTAGTTATAAGATTACTGACTGAATATGGTCTTTGTTCACACATCGCAAGCAGAGAGTTGTTGCCGGAGACGGGTTACCCACTATGTTATGGTGAGAGAAGACGGTTGTTCCCCAAGGTAGTGTTCTGAGACCACTTCTTTTTATCGTTTATATCAATGACTTACATGACAATATGTCATCTAAATATAAATTATTTGTTAATGATAAAACATCGTACAAACTTTTCTAAATTCATGAAAAATACTTTAATTTTATCCTTGACTTTGGTGAAGCCAGACATGACAATAACGGGTTAAAACCCCCAAATGTAGTTTTACAGATGGGCAAGACGATCTCAACCATGCATATCGTGTAGACGCTTCTAAAAATGAACACTTTGTAGTTACAGTCACAGAAAAGGCTGTTGCTGTTATCTTTTAATTTACTTCAAACTTTTATTGTCACATACAAAATATAATATATATATATTTTTTAATTTATTTATTTATATCAACAAAAACCATTAAATAATAGTGCTCAACTTTTTAGTAAAAGGAGCTGACATTTTCATGCAGACATAGAAAATTATTTTTTTAAAAATGTAAACCACTATAACCGCGAATCCGAAAATGTACGATAAACACAACAATCGAATTTCACTGAGCTAAATGCTCGAAACAATATTGTAGAAGTTGATCACAATTAAACTTGAACTATAAATTGGATCACGAGCGGGAATTGAATCGTCTCTCTCTCTCTCTCTCTCTCTCTCTCTCTCTCTCTCTCTCTATATATATATATATATATATATATATATATATATATATATAATATATATATATATATATATATATATATGTTACATTATACAGCCTTTTTGTTATTTCTCTCTTTAAAACATTTGGATCATTTTAAAGTCCAATAATTGATGTGATATAATGTGGCATGACGTAAGCATTGAATTCGCTTCACCCCAACTCCAGATAACCTGTGTGATATAATGGTAGACGTAAGAAGGAAGTCTTAGGTTAGGGCATTCGCTCTACTTTGCCTGGCACTTTAATATTCACACCTTTTTAATTAAATAAAATTCTCATACCAGTGCCTATTCTAACGTTTTCACCAAGTCACTTCCAATTTAATTTTCCTTTCTTGTTTTAGCATTTTCCATACATGACATGAGATGATGTTTATTCTTTATTTTTGGAGATTTTCATTTTGTTGGTCGAAGACAATCAATGTTTTACGTGTTTGGTTTTACGTTACAGATCACAAAAATAGTAACATAGGTAACATTTTCCTTATGACTAGAATATTTCAATCATATTTTTACGTGAAAATCACCGAGTTTTAAATTATTGAATTTTTCTATGTTTTGATACAAATAAACAGTTACGAAGATAATATTGAACGTGTCTCTGATTTGGTCACAGACTGAAAATATGTGCTCAGATAATCTATGGATATTTGAAGTACGAGTTTTCTGTCCATAAATTTAAACATGGGATTTTCCATGCTACATCATTATTATTGGATAAGTTTTGTTTTATAAATAGAATAAATGACGTCATTCCAGTCGGCATCATTAGATCGTTAAACAAACGACTAAATTCAACAGGAACCACAAAGGTGATTTGATATGATTTGTGTTGTATGCCATTGTGTTCATTTCTACCATCTATCACACAGTCCTATTTATAACCATTTCAACAAGTCTCTATCAAACAGTGCCAGAGATAGTGTTCATGTCTACCATCCATCACACAGCCTGTTTATAAACATTTCAACAAGTCTCTATCGAACAGTGCCAGAGATAGTGTTCATGTCTACCATCCATCACACAGTCCTATTTATAAACATTCCAACAAGTCTCTATCAAACAGTGCCAGAGATAGTGTTCATGTCTACCATCCATCACACAGTCCTATCTATAAACATTTCAACAAGTCTCTATCAAACAGTGCCAGAGATAGTGTTTATGTCTACCATCCATCACACAGTCCTATTTATAACCATTTCAACAAGTCTCTATCAAACATTGCCAGAGATAGTGTTCATGTCTACCATCCATCACACAGTCCTATCTATAACCATTTCAACAAGTCTCTATCAAACAGGGCCAGAGATAGTGTTTATGTCTACCATTCATCACACAGTCCTATTTTTAACCATTTCAACAAGTCTCTATCAAACAGTGCCAGAGATAGTGTTCATGTCTACCATCCATCACACAGTCCTATCTATAAACATTTCAACAAGTCTCTATCAAACACTGCCAGATAGTGTTTCATGTCTACCATCCATCACACAGTCCTATCTATAAACATTTCAACAAGTCTCTATCAAACAGTGCCAGAGATAGTGTTCATGTCTACCATCCATCACACAGTCCTATTTAAACATTTCAACAAGTCTCTATAAACAGTGCCAGAGATAGTGTTCATGTCTACCTCCATCACACAGTCCTATCTATAACATTTCAACAAGTCTCTATCAAACAGTGCCAGAGATAGTGTTCATGTCTACCATCTATCACACAGTCCTATCTTATAAACATTTCAACAAGTCTCTATCAACAGTGCCAGAGATAGTGTTATGTCTACATCCATCACACAGTCCTATCTATAAACATTCAACAAGTCTCTATCAAACAGTGCCAGAGATAGTGTTCATGTCTACCATCCATCACACAAGTCCTATCTTATAAACATTTCAACAAGTCTCTATCAAACAGGCCAGAGATAGTGTTTATGTCTACCATCCATCACACAGTCCATTTAAACATTTCAACAAGTCTCTATCAAACAGTGCCAGAGATAGTGTTTATGTCTACCATCCATCACACAGTCCTATCTATAAACATTTCAACAAGTCTCTATCAAACAGTGCCAGAGATAGTGTTCATGTCTACCATCATCACACAGTCCTATCTATAAACATTTCAACAAGTCTCTATCAAACAGTGCCAGAGATAGTGTTCATGTCTACCATCTCATCACACAGTCCTATCTATAACATTCAACAAGTCTCTATCAAACAGTGCCAAGGATAGTGTTCATGTCTACCATCCATCACACAGTCCTATCTATAAACATTTCAACAAGTCTCTATCAAACAGTGCCAGAGATAGTGTTTCATGTCTACATCTATCACACAGTCCTATCTATAAACATTTCAACAAGTCTCTATCAACAGTGCCAGAGATAGTGTTCATGTCTACCATCATCACACAGTCCTATCTATAAACATTTCAACAAGTCTCTATCAAACAGTGCCAGAGATAGTGTTCATGTCTACCATCCATCACACAGTCCTATTCTATAAACATTTCAACAAGTCTCTATCAAACAGTGCCAGAGATAGTGTTCATGTCTACCATCCATCACACAGTCCTATTTATAAACATTTCCAACAAGTCTCTATCAAACAGTGCCAGAGATAGTGTTCATGTCTACCATCCATCACACAGTCCTATTATAACATTTCAACAAGTCTCTATCAAACAGTGCCAGAGATAGTGTTCATGTCTACCATCCATCACACAGTCCTATCTATAAACATTCAACAAGTCTCTATCAAACAGTGCCAGAGATAGTTGTTCATGTCTACCATCCATCACACAGCCGTCTTCTATAAACATTTCAACAAGTTCTCTATCAACAGTGCCAGAGATAGTGTTCATGTCTACCATCATCACACAGTCCTATCTATAAACATTTCAACAAGTCTCTATCAAACAGTGCCAGAGATAGTGTTCATGTCTACCATCCATCACACAGTCCTATCTATAAACATTTCAACAAGTCTCTATCAAACAGTGCCAGAGATAGTGTTATGTCTACCATCTCATCACACAGTCCTATTTATAACATTTCAACAAGTCTCTATCAAACAGTGCCAGAGATAGTGTTCATGTCTACCATCTATCACACAGTCCTATCTATAAACATTTCAACAAGTCTCTATCAAACAGTGCCAGAGATAGTGTTCATGTCTACCATCCATCACACAGTCCTATCTATAAACATTTCAACAAGTCTCTATCAAACAGTGCCAGAGATAGTGTTCATGTCTACCATCCATCACACAGTCCTATTATAAACATTTCAACAAGTCTCTATCAAACAGTGCCAGAGATAGTGTTCATGTCTACCATCCATCACACAGTCCTATCTATAAACATTTCAACAAGTCTCTATCAAACAGTGCAGAGATAGTGTTCATGTCTACCATCCATCACACAGTCCTATCTATAAACATTTCAACAAGTCTCTATCGAACAGTGCCAGAGATAGTGTTCATGTCTACCATCCATCACACAGTCCTATTTATAAACATTCCAACAAGTCTCTATCAAACAGTGCCAGAGATAGTGTTCATGTCTACCATCCATCACACAGTCCTATCTATAAACATTTCAACAAGTCTCTATCAAACAGTGCCAGAGATAGTGTTTATGTCTACCATCCATCACACAGTCCTATCTATAAACATTTCAACAAGTCTCTATCAAACAGTGCCAGAGATAGTGTTCATGTCTACCATCCATCACACAGTCCTATCTATAACCATTTCAACAAGTCTCTATCAAACAGTGCCAGAGATAGTGTTCATGTCTACCATCATCACACAGTCCTATCTTAAACATTTCAACAAGTCTCTATCAAACAGTGCCAGAGATAGTGTTCATGTCTACCATCCATCACACAGTCCTATCTATAAACATTTCAACAAGTCTCTATCAAACAGTGCCAGAGATAGTGTTTCATGTCTACCATCCATCACACAGTCCTATCTATAACCATTTCAACAAGTCTCTATCAAACAGGGCCAGAGATAGTGTTCATGTCTACCATCTATCACACAGTCCTATCTATAAACATTTCAACAAGTCTCTATCGAACAGTGCCAGAGATAGTGTTCATGTCTACCATCCATCACACAGTCCTATCTATAAACATTTCAACAAGTCTCTATCAAACAGGGCCAGAGATAGTGTTAATGTCTACCATCCATCACACAGTCCTATCTATAAACATTTCAACAAGTCTCTATCAAACAGTGCCAGAGATAGTGTTTATGTCTACCATCCATCACACAGTCCTATCTATAAACATTTCAACAAGTCTCTATCAAACACTGCCAGAGATAGTGTTCATGTCTACCATCCATCACACAGTCCTATCTATAAACATTCCAACAAGTCTCTATCAAACAGTGCCAGAGATAGTGTTTATGTCTACCATCTATCACACAGTCCTATCTATAAACATTCCAACAAGTCTCTATCAAACAGTGCCAGAGATAGTGTTTATGTCTACCATCCATCACACAGTCCTATCTATAAACATTCCAACAAGTCTCTATCAAACAGTGCCAGAGATAGTGTTTATGTCTACCATCTATCACACAGTCCTATCTATAAACATTCCAACAAGTCTCTATCAAACAGTGCCAGAGATAGTGTTTATGTCTACCATCCATCACACAGTCCTATCTATAAACATTTCAACAAGTCTCTATCAAACAGTGCCAGAGATAGTAAGAAAGAAAAATACAAGAAGAAAACCATCCGTCAAAATTAGCCTTCCTCGACTGGTCAGTAATCTGGAGGTCTTATGTTCGATCCCCAATAGAGGCAGGATGTTTTATTGTATGGTTTTGGTCTTGTATATTATTTCTTTCTTGCTTTATTTGACACTGTTTGACACACACTTGGTCTCATCTTTATCTGACACCAGTGACTGCTCTCTGATTTCTCAATTTGCATTTTACCGTTTTTCCTATTTCGTATTTGGTATTTGAATGTATTATATTTATTTATCTATCTATCTATCTATCTTTCTATCACACCTTCACATTTCCCATAACAACAACTAAATAGGTTTTCATCACAGCAGGCCTGGATAGAGCCGAATCAGCTAATGAATATTCATATTATTAGTCATGTTCTGTGTGGGCCGACCGTGTCTTCCGTTATGACCAAGATAGCAGCAACTTTAAATTTAATAAACAAAAATAAAAAGATGAAGGAAACATGACAGATGAGTCGAATTTAGTGTCGTATTCATCCTGTTTTATTGACAAAGGTGAAACCCGCAACGTCCACACCATCTGTAATCGCTAATTAAATGAAAGAGTCCATTCCCTTTGACGTATGTTAATTATTTGATTAAAATAATTAGACGTGTAGTTTTCACTAGAGTGTTCTATTTTTAGTCTTGACTCTCTCTCCTTCATTTTCCGGGTTTTCCCCAAAACGTCATAGTCACACTTCATCAAATAGATTGTTCAAACTCGGCCTCAAAAGGAATAAGTACAAACTAGACATAAGTTTGTTCAGCAAAACGGTCTCTACAACACAATATTTTGTTCTTATTACGCCATTATGACAAAAACATCTTCAACTCTTGTGATGAACATAAACAAGTAAAGCAAGCAAAACATAAGTTTTATAGTGGGGCAAGTTTTTACATCCAGCGTTACAAATGGTCCCTCTCACTCTGTTACAATCTGTCCCGCCGTGGGATGTGAACTTTTAACACTATGAGAACAGCAATCTAAATGGATATTATTATCAAAACCAAACGTCCTGTAATGTTAAAAGTAAATTGAGATTGTATATAGCGCAAAATCCAATAAACGTGCTCAAATCGCTTTCCAATGGCCAGCAGATACACTTAACATGTAGACGGGACATGACGCCTGTAAGGCGAAATTACATTTTTTATCGGACAGAGACGACGCTGTTATCGGCAAGTTACTCGATTTACTCTTGAGTACCGTGAGAGAATGTGAGTAAAGTGCCTTTTCCAAGGACTCAGCTATGCGCCGGGCGAGGCCCGAACCCAGGATATCCGATCCGAAAGCGAGTGCCATACCACGAGACCACATAGCCGCACGATTCAAAATCAAAACCGATTTATCGTTCTCTAAAATTCATGCAAAGTCGGTCTTGAAGATGGAAGAAATAAATCACAATAGTCGAGTTGATTGAAAGTTTTGATGCAGTGTAGAAGAAATGAAACTAAAATCAATAATACTAATATCTAATAATAATAATAATAATAATAATAATAATAATAATAATAATAATAATAATAATAATAGATGACAGATAGATAGATAGATAAATAGATAGATAGATAGATAGATAGATAGATAGATAGATAGATAGATTGGTAGATAGGTATATAGATAGATAGATAGATAGATAGATAGATAGATAGATAGATAGATAGATAGATAGATAGATAGATAGATAGATAGATAGATAGATAGATAGATAGATAGAGATGTGATGGTACGTGATAGGAGGATATGTCTTAATAAATCTTTGTCCAGTTTTCCGATTTTATATCATGGATCTGTCTCTTTCATACATTCAATTTTTTCTTTGTAGCGTTTTTTTTTTTCGATACAGTGTCCATTGTGTTGAAAGCATTGGTCGCCATTTTAAAGAAATATATACGTTAATCAAGGGACGGAACCGTGTAAAATGTCAAAAATTAACTCCCTTAGTCTTTACCGCATACTCTATTTTAAAATGTACATCCCTGTTTACAGCAACAAAATAGCTAAAATGTTATTCACTTGACGATTTTCCACGTCAAGCAACAAAATAGCTAAAATGTTATTCAATTGACGATTTTCCACGTCAAGCAACAAAATAGCTAAAATCTTATTCAATTGACGATTTTCCATGTCAAGCAACAAAATAGCTAAAATGTTATTCAATTGACGATTTTCCACGTCAAGCAACAAAATAGCTAAAACCTTATTCAATTGACGATTTTCCATGTCAAGCAACAAAATAGCTAAAATCTTATTCAATTGACGATTTTCCATGTCAAGCAACAAAATAGCTAAAATGTTATTCAATTGACGATTTTCCACGTCAAGCAACAAAACCAGGGTCCAATTTCCTCTATCCAAACATCTCGTTTGATGCCGTCATTGAAACGGAAGATGTGTCAGAAGTGAAATCAAATTTGTGACGATATTTTACCGGTGTCGAGTCAATTTTTTACAATTAGCCCCAGTGACATTTGGCCCCACCCCACCCCACCCCAACCTTCATTAGAAATCTGAATGAGAACAATGTGGTTGCTATCGTAAGAAATTCGGGGATTTTCCACTAGTTGGTAAGAATAGGGTTAACTCTCTCTTTTCCCATCATTTTCAGAATTTCCCCAAGAATGGCAGTCGTAACCAGCAGGAAAATTGATTTTTTTTAAACTCAAACAATCTCTCTAGAAAAGAACTTTATGTTCCTATTAATTAAACAAATATCATAATGAGTTACACATAATCTAAATAAGAACAACTGTATATAATATCTATATTGTGTCGTAACAAATGTGACGATTTTGCTGTAGGTGGTAAGGAGAGGGTTAAACCACGTCGATCTATGACCTTTGTGAGACGGTAGGTGACATATGTCTGGGAATGGGATTGGGGGGGGGGGGATGCATAATTAATAATATGAGAATAATTGATAACATGGCGTAACCGTTTAAATCCGAATGACAATGACAAGAAACTTGAGACCAGGAGTCAGCCAATCGGAAAGCTTGACCGCTGATGCGTGTTAAATCGTCAACTACACACAGCGTGACGTGTTTATGTAGCATCTGTGGTACGAAGCTGCTAGAATATGTGGACTGTAAAAACTAATAAACAAAAAGAAATATAACACCTTCATATAAGAGCAAAAATCCAAACACGAAACGTATCGGGTTCAAAACCCTTCTTCAGTCAACAACTGTTTGCTGCGAACGGGTTTTGAGCCAGAAACTTTCCGTGTTTGAATTTGTGTTTTTTTTTTTAAGGTGTTGTATACATTTGTGTTGATTACGATGCAGCGTCTGCGATTTAGCGTTCTCTAAAATTCGTACACAAGTCCTGTCTTGAAGATGAAGAAATAAATAACAACAGTCAAGTGGAATGGAAGCTTCGAATTAATCTGCAAAGATAAATGATATGGACGTTTCGGGGTTTCACCTTTATCATTAAAAAGATAAATAACTATGAGTATTCATTTAGAGCATTTCCACGGATTAACAATGCGCAGGATTCCATATAAAACCATTTAAAATCCATTTCATACAGTGCCAGTTGCCAGTTAGGCGTGCTTTTAGTTCTAACACTCTGACACTATCCGTCACTGTCTGTGTCGAGTGACTCAGGTGTGAAAGAGTACCTGGAAAATGATTTGAAAAACTCAATCCAAGTCTAACAAATTGACGACGATAATCCCCATCTATATACTTGGTAAACCATAATATTGTTTCACGTTCACTTTGTAATTTCGCTTATTTTCTTAAATCAACCTGGCATCAGTGGTTTTAATGGTGAACAATAGTGTGATGTTAAAATACTGGTTCCAATCTCCTTGGAAGTGTAACCTTCGAAGGTATGGATACATACATCGTACAACTGATCTTCTGGTTTCAGAGTGATGGCATTTTATTTTCCAGCCGAAACAAATGCTGGCCGTCTATAAATATAATCCAATCCCGTCCTTTTACTCGCCTATTACATAGGAATAGTTATGCCACCTAGTGATTCAATATGTAACCTATTCAATGTTTATTCCGGAGGACTGGCTACACACTTCCAAAGGGTTGTGAACCGGAAGAGAGGAAGGTGTGACATGACTACTTCTGATTCCCATTCTATTTATGAGATTAGTATTACAGGCACACAATGGTATTCCCTTCCCACTGGTACATCCACAACCAAGCAATCCCTCCCCACTGGTACATCCACAACCAAGCAATCCCTTCCCACTGGTACATCCACAACCAAGCAATCCCTCCCCGTACCCACACCAGTCCCTCATGTACATCCACAACCAAGCAATCCCTTCCCATTGGTACATCCACAACCAAGCAATCCCTTCCCATTGGTACATCCACAACCAAGCAATCCCTCCCCAATGGTACATCCACAACCAAGCAATCCCTCCCCACTGGTACATCCACAACCAAGCAATCCCTCCCCACTGGTACATCCACAACCAAGCAATCCCTCCCCATTTGTACATCCACAAACAAGCAATCCCTTCCCACTGGTACAGCCACAACCAAGCGGTCCCTCCCCATTGGTACATCCACAACAAAGCAATCCCTCCCCATTGGTACATCCACAACCAAGCAATCCCTCCCCATTGGTACATCCACAACAAAGCAATTCCTCCCCACTGGTACATCCACAACCAAGCAATCCCTTCCCACTGGTACATCCACAACCAAGCAATCCCTCCCCACTGGTACATCCACAAACAAGCAATCCCTTCCCACTGGTACATCCACAACCACGCGGTCCCTCCCCACTGGTACATCCACAACCAAGCAATCCCTCCCCACTGGTACATCCACAACCAAGCGGTCCCTCCCCACTGGTACATCCACAACCAAGCGGTCCCTCCCAACTGGTACATCCACAACAAAGCAATCCCTTCCCACTGGTACATCCACAACCAAGCAATCCCTTCCCACTGGTACATCCACAACCAAGCAATCCCTCCCCATTTGTACATCCACAAACAAGCAATCCCTTCCCACTGGTACAGCCACAACCAAGCAATCCCTCCCCACTGGTACATCCACAACCAAGCGGTCCCTCCCCACTGGTACATCCACAACCAAGCAATCCCTCCCCACTGGTACATCCACAACCAAGCAATCCCTCCCCATTTGTACATCCACAACCAAGCAATCCCTCCCCATTGGTACATCCACAAACAATCAATCCCTTCCCACTGGTACATTCACAACCAAGCGGTCCCTACCCACTGGTACATCCACAACCAAGCAATCCCTCCCCACTGGTACATCCACAACCAAGCGGTCCCTCCCCACTGGTACATCCACATCCAAGCAATCCCTTCCCACTGGTACATACACAACCAAGCAATCCCTCCCCATTTGTACATCCACAACCAAGCAATCCCTCCCCATTGGTATATCCACAAACAAGCAATCCTTCCCCACTGGTACAGCCACAACCAAGCGGTCCCTCCCCATTGGTACATCCACAACAAAGCAATCCCTCCCCATTGGTACATCCACAACCAAGCAATCCCTTCCCATTGGTACATCCACAACCAAGCAATCCCTCCCCACTGGTAATTACACAACCAAGCGGTCCCTACGTCTCTACAAGAGCATGCTGCCCACAATACATATGTGAAAGATTACTTTAAAACTTGCGCTTTCGTATAGCGCAATATCCACTTAATCTGTTCAAAGCGCTTTACAAGAGGCCGCAGGCCAACAGCAACACTTGCTATGTAGGATGAGACATAAGGCCTCTAAAAAGCTAATAAAATATTTCTTAAGATCCTGCGTTTAAATTTTTGAAAAAGTTCCCAACATCTCTGGGTGACTTTGGGGTCGCGCATTGAAAATGAGTTCAAAACCTCAAATGCAGTCGTTCAATTAGAGCCAGTCCAAGACGATTTTTCAAATCATACACACAGCAAATATGTTACCTGTCATGAAAAGTACATAAGAACTTGTACTTGGAACTTGTACAAAAGTACACGTTATGAAAAATAAAAGTAGTGGATGTATTAAAGAAAGCTGACTGCATTAACATTGAAATAAAAAAGAAGAAGATGGCGTTGGCTGGGTCATATGGCCAGAATGGAAAAATGGTCACTTCCCAAGACAGCCCTGTGCTGGACAGCAGATGGGAGGAGAAAGCGGAGAAGACCCAAAGAAACCTGGCGAAGGACCATGGAAAAAGAAATAAAGAAGCAGGCCTGTCCTGGAATACAGCTACCGCAAAAGCCATCGATCGCAAAAAATGAAGATGTCTGGTGGATGCCCTATGTGCCTCATGGCCCGAACATAATTAAGTAAGTAAGCCAGTATGAAAAGTATATATAATTCTAAAACTGTTGCTATCATAATCAACATGGTAGGGCAATGAGTTCAAAAGTTATACAAATTTGAACATTGGACTTTTTTTTAGTCTGAGTACAAAAGGGCAAAAGTCCCATTTTCAAACCCAGCTAACAGAATAGATTATAGTTCTAAACAATTCAAATATATTGAATTTACAACATGCAACACTGACAAATTGCCCAATTTATTTTCAAAACTTTGACTGTTTTAAAAAGTTTAAAATTGTTCTTTTAAACAAGGATTGGTTCTCGTATTTAACAATTTGATATTAAGAATGCATTACCCGTCAAAATTTATTTTCAGCCAAACCCGGATGAGTGGCAGCCAAACGACTTTGATCGGGAACCTGCTTAACAACAAGGCTCATTGTATCAGTGGGGACTTTCCATCTGTCCAACATGTACCCGTTGTGGTAACGAGCCCGAAACCGCAGAGCATCTAGTTGAACGGTGTGTTGTGACGAAGCTCCCGGGTGGTTTTGCGACGGTGCACGAGTACGGTAAAGGATTTGCTAATTGGGTCGATCGTCATAACATCGTAAAGTGAGCACCATTAGAAGCTGCCAGACTCGATGTGTGAGGAAAAAATTCTTGAACTGATAGATACGCTTGTTTTGTTGTTTGTTTTTTTTTGTTTTTGTTTTTTTTTTGTTTTTTTTTTAGGGAGGAGGGGGGGGGGTGTAAAAAATATAATAAAGACGAGTAGAAATATTTTTGTAATAAAGTCATGGTCACAGCATAAATGGGTTTTCCCCAAAATCGAAGGGCTATGTCTAGTATAATGAAATGTTTTTTAAAATGTAAAACTACCAAACCAAACAAGTTTTAAACAATTTTTAAATAAACGCCAATATTTTGGAATTTAACAATAAAAATGCCAAACTGCCAACCCTGCTCGTTTCGCCCCCCGGACAGTTTCCACGTTTGGCCGGATGGTGTCCGGTTACCGAGTAGACAGTTGTATCCGTCTATACATCGTCACGCCATTTTACATCCCGGCAGTCATCTATAACAACATTCTCATATCCACAACGCAGTCTTCAGGTTGGTTCCTGTGTCAGTCTCAGGTTTGCTCATTCACCTATCAGATGTCATTATTTTGAGGTAAAAATATCCCCATGGATTAACTGTTTTGTTCATTAATCTTTCGCTGAGGAAGGGTTTTAATCCGAAATGTTTAAACATTTGTGGTAAATCCTCTCAAAACGATATTATATTAGGTTGGTTTCTATGTTATAACTGGACATCCAGTCCAAAGGATGACAAGTTGATTTTGTTTGTAAATGTGACCCACCGTCTTCATACGTTATTATGTCGGAATGGATCGGAGCCTTAAGATGAATCTGGAATTACACGGAGAAAGAAATTGATGCTCTGCGTTCAGTTTTTTTTTAAAACTCATAAAATCGATCTTGTGTCTATAAATCCAATGTCAAGCGTCTGGGGCATCCCGACATAATACCCTGCCGATACGGTGGGACACATATGTCAAATGTTTAGCAATTTTCACTTTAATATCCCGTTTGTTCAAATATCTCTCTCTCTCTCTCTATCTCCCTCTCTCTCTCTCTCTCTATCTCTCTCTGTCTCTCTCTCTCTATCTCTGTCTCTCTCTGTCTCTCTATCTATCTATCTCTCTCTCCCTATCTCTCTCTCCCTATCTCTCTCTCTCCCTATCTCTCTCTCTCTCTCTCTCTCTCTCTCTCTCTCTCTCTCTCCTACGACATAAAACAGGTCAAACACGATGGGTCACATTTTATTTTCATGAAGATTTTCTTATCCAAGAGAACAACATAATGTTTTACTTCAGACAAATAGATTCATTGAATCATTTCGGTATAACGTCAATGTGAATCAATGCTTCAATCTGACTTTAGCTTCTAATTAAGGAATATAATAGATTAATATGAAAGTCGTATGCTTTGGGGAAAACCCGATTTTACTATAGTGTAATAGTAAAAATCTTACGAAGCGTAGCTGTTATTCTTTGTGAACAACAAATATGTAGCAGTTCAATTATTGTTGTCACGTGGCACACATCCGGTTTGACTAAAAATAGATTTTGACGCGACATGCTGTCATAATCACAATGATAATTCTTATTGTCAAATCGTTAAATCTACAACCAATCGCTGTAAAAATGAATAGCTACATTTAGCTAAAATAGGTGAAGAATCTTGAGCTCTTGGTACAGAATTGTTGACCTCGTTCCAAATGGGCAAGCCAAAGGTCATCCAGCGGCAATAGGAATTTGTTTGAAATTCCAAACGAAGAATTTCTAGAATCTGATATGCTTTACATTTGATTTAGTGATGGCATCTTATTGTCTTGTATTGCTGGTCGTCAATAAAGATCATCCATCCTCGCTCTTTGACGCCCCATAATCCTTAGAATCTGTCGATACATCCTGCTACTAAAATAGTTATGCCATCTTATGATTCAATATATAACTACCCATCATTATACGTTTGGAACTGGAAGACCAAAAGGTGTGACGTGACGATTTCTCTACCCTATCACAAAAGTCTATCCACAGGGGACTGGAATCTTCGTCTTGTCTCTTGTTTATTTTAAAAACACAAACTGCATCCCTTGATTGTGAGTTTTGAAACCACCGAGGCCCAAAATGGGGAGAAAACCAACCGAGTCATCTTCTGATTTTGGATGGGATGGGGAAACATGAGTTCACGGATGCCCTTCTTTACGCTTAAAGCCGGAAAATCGGCGTTTTGAAATCTTCCGGCAAACCTTAATCGGTATTGTGTGTTTATAAGGCAACCATCAAGGAGAAGCGAGATGGATTACTGTAGTCTGTGTCTTATTGTTTTAGGATGATGCCATTTGTTCAAGAGAATCTTTGTACGAAATATTTTCATAATTTGGTCTTTACCAGATCAATACTTTCAATCTTTATTTATTTGAGCAAAGGACATCTCAAGAGATATTCATTTTATATTATATTACATTTCAGATGGTGTTATATTGTGTATTATATTTGTGTTATATTGTGAGATATATTTTGTGTTATATTGTGTGTTGTATTGATTAGGCTTTTTATATAGTAGAATTCCTCGATATTGTCAACTATTCACGTTAGGCTTAATTCATGTGACACGGCGTCTGAAAACAGTCCGACCTAAAATGCGACTTGACAATTGAAATTTGACGAAATAAGACTTGTGAGTCTTTAGCAGTATGAGATGTTACATTTACTCTCCAAAATAAAGACTTAAAATGAAGCCCACGTGTCTGATCTGTGGACATAAATTCCATATCTATCCCGACATCCCTACAAATTACACATTTGACACGGTGAGTCATACATGTTTACAAAACAATGAGAATGTGACCTTGACCTTTCATCAATGTGCTTTCCATGTGTGTTGCCCTAATCATTGTATTCACCGTGTTCGACACAACTAAGGGACAACACGTCTCACAAGCTCACTCACCAATTGAAAAATAAAACAAATGACTTACCTTTTTTACCTCTTAATTTCAGAGAGGGAAGAACGATGACGTTAGCAGCCCTTCTTACAACCAACTACAGTTGGATCTCACTGCTGGGATGTGTTGGGGTCCTTTACTTCATCCATTACAGGAACCAAAAGGCCAAGTACAAGAATTTACCTCCCTTTCCAACCACGCCACTTCCTATTGTAGGAAACTTGCTGGCACTAGAGAAAAATCCACGTAAGCAGATACTTAGATGGAGAGAGAAACATGGCGATCTATTCAGGTAAAAATAAAATAATGATGATGATAATGATGATGATGATGATGATAATAATAAAATAATAATAATAATAATAATAATAATAATAATAATAATAATAATAATAATAATAATAATAATAATAATAATAATAATAATAATAATAATAATAATAATAATAATGATAATAATAATAATAATAATAATAATAATAATAATAATAATAATAATAATAATAATAATAATAATAATAACAACAATAGTAACTATTAGAACACATACGCATCCATTGTTTTGTGTCTATGTGTTTATGTAAAACATTCAAATGTTCTGACTGCCAGATCAATCGTAACAACAAACAAACCTTTGTACAACGTTATAACCTGATTGATATAATCTAGTGAGAACTAATCACACATTTGGCTGTCTAAAAGTAATACCAAAGAGCGGAGTGACGACAACGTCATTCATTCTATTTGTCACGTCTATGTGGAAGAGTGGCAAGGAGGAATAGAGAGATAGGAGTCAGATAGTTTCCCCATAGACTAGCTACGAGTATCCGGTGCCGCTTTATTTTTCCCTGTTATAGTCGGGTAAAGCTCCAGACAACTTGACTGATAGTAAGAGAATGTTTTTAAGTTTAATGAAATAGGTGGTAGAAGTAGTGGTAGATAATTGGCACGTAATATAATGATAGGTAGGTTCAGAAGGTAATTATTAATCCCCGTTAAAGAAGAAGTACTTTAATAAAAATCAACAGAATTGTCTCATACAATAACAAGTTAACACATAATTAGCCAAAGAATAATAGTGCTGGTTTTAATTCAATAAATTTAAGCTATGGGTATTTAATTTTCATCCCGTATCACAAACTATTCATTTTTCTTTGTAAGGGAGCTTATCTTATGTCTCTTCTTTTATATGTGACAAGAGTCGATCCGTTCCAGTAGTCTCAGCGGATCGCTTGGTAGATTCCACTCTGTATCACTTGTAGCCAAACAAACGTTTCCTTGTTTTCCAGATGCAGGTTTGGTCTTTACCCCGATTTGTGAAACTAATGGAGCAAATCGTTGACTAGTTGTGACAATTTTTATAACCCTTATGAATAGTAGTGGTGTCGTGAGGGATTTCAATTAATACCCTTGACATCACCTCTGGTCTAAAGTGTTAATTAGTAATTTAATTAACGGGGCACATGAAAATTAGTGGGACGGGGAAAGATATGTATCAATGAGAGCATAATACTCAATGCATATAAATACTGAATAGAACTATCGTGTATTCGCGATAGTACATTAGTAAATGTAATTCGTGTAATGCAATTCATTCAGTTGAAAGGCATACATACTATATATACAATAATATATAAATATATACTCAAACGTGAAGTCTGTCCTACTGTATGGATGTGAAACTTGGAACGCATCACAGGCAAGTATAAGGAGGGTACAGATTTACGTAAACAGGTGCATGCGTAAGCTACTCAGAATAAAATGGATGGATAGAATAAAAAATGAAGAAGTATGGAAAAGAACACAGCAGAAACCAGTGGGAGAGGAAATAGGAAGAAGACGATGGAGGTGGACTGGACACACGCTTAGAAAAAATGACTCAACTATAACAAAGAAAGTATTGGACTGGAACTCTCAGGACAGAAGATCAAGGGGAAGGCCACGAGGAACATGGAGAAGAATTAAAGAAGCTGATATACAGAGAAGTGGTAAGACCTGGAATGAGATAAAAAAAGTTGGCTCGGGATAGAGAAAGATGGAAACTGTTTGTCTGTGGCCTATACCCTGACCCAGGGTGAAAAAGGCAATGATGATGATGATGATGATGATGATGATGATGATGATGATGATGATGATGATGATGATGATGATGATGATGATGATGATGATGATATAAATATATAGATAAAGATAGTGAATGAATATTTTATAATAATACGAGTCATCATTTACTGTTAATAACTTGAGTTATTGGTTTCAGTTATTTTTGGTTGTCTCTACTTACGGTCAGGCGAAACACAATATTAATGATCACTCCAACACACACTAATTTAATTGGCAGTAATTATTGATAACACAATGTAAGTCCATCACCTACCCTCATTCACACATATTTCTCGCTATGTCGAATTTTCGAGTTCCCTACTAGAGGCAGTGAGCTCTAAGCAGATAAATTGGGAGAGAGCGAGATGGATCACTGTTATCGTTTATATGCATTTCTCACGGGAGTTGGTGAATCACAAGGAACCAATAATATTCCAGGATTTGGCCTTGCCTGGTATTATTGGTTGTTTTCGTGAGACCAATCGAATTCTGTGTGTCATCATTGTTAGGTCTTACGATCTGGTAAATTACCAAATAGGTCGGTTACCTGTGTCCGTTACCAATGGCGGCCAAACCACATGGCTCATCTCGTCTAGCACCTACGTGTAAATTAAAGCAGTTTCAATGTAGTGTCAACCCCGTCTCTATAACAGATGGCCTTTCAATTATGCCTAGGGCCACAACATTAACACATGGCGACGCTGCGAGAGTAGGTATTGAGAATTTGTATTGATTTATTTACAATCCTGGGAAAGTTGAGATCGTTTTGAAATATAGCACTACACTATTTTTAGCCATTCGGTCAAAGGCTTCGAATAAATTGACACCATTTTTTCATTTCAGTTTAAACATGGCGGGAAATATCGTGGTATTTGTCAATGGCTTCCAGCGTATCAAGGAGATTTACGTGAAGAACGGACATCGTTGCTCGGACAGGCCTGTGCTATTCCACGATACAGTCAGTCTTGTTTTATACATCTTTGGGGGATAAGACACTCAATAATCAACAGGTTTACTGTAACAAGTCATGTACTCAACGGAACACAACAGTTCAAAAATGTAACAACTCTCCCTCCCACCCCCCCCCCACCCCGAAAAATACACACAATAGAACAGTATATTAAACTCGGAACTTTCTGGCTCAAAACCCTTCTTAAGCCAATGACAAAAACAGTAAAAAAAAGGCCCAACCGTTTATGCATCACTGTGCATCCAGACAGACGGCTAGGCATACCCACTATCCAAATTCAAAGCCATGTAGATCTCGTCTATTCACGTTTTTACTGTTTTTCTTATTGACTCAACAAGTGTTTTGAGTGAGAAACTTTCCGTGTTTGGAATTTTATTGAACCTGTTGCTTTGGTTAGTGTAGATGTATTGGTATCCATATGAAACAGTGTCAGACAAATTAGGGAGCAGTCACTGGTGTAAGATAAAAGATGTGAAAATGTGTCTATGAAACCGTGTCAGACAAATTAGGGGGCAGACACTGGTGTAAGATAAAAGGTGTGAAAATGTGTCTATGAAACAGTGTCAGACAAATTAGGGGGCAGTCACTGGTGTAAGATAAAAGATGTGAAAATGTGTCTATGAAACAGTGTCAGACAAATTAGGGAGCAGTCACTGGTGTAAGATAAAAGATGTGAAAATGTGTCTATGAAACAGTGTCAGACAAATTAGGGAGCAGTCACTGGTGTAAGATAAAAGATGTGAAAATGTGTCTATGAAACAGTGTCAGACAAATTAGGGAGCAGTCACTGGTTTAAGATAAAAGATGTGAAAATGTGTCTATGAAACAGTGTCAGACAAAATAGGGGGCAGTCACTTGTGTAAGATAAAGATGTAAAAATGTGTCTATGAAACAGTGTCAGACAAATTAGGGAGCAGTCACTGGTGTGAGATAAAGATGTGCAAATGTGGCTATAAAACAGTGTCAGACAAATTAGGGAGCAGTCACTGGTGTAAGATAAAGATGTGAAAATGTATGTATGAAACAGTGTCAGACAAATTAGGGAGTAGACACTGGTGTAAGATAAAGATGTGAAAATGTATGTATGAAACAGTGTCAGACAAATTAGGGAACAGTCACTGGTGTAAGATAAAGATGCGAAAATGTATGTATAAAACAGTGTCAGACAAAATAGGGAGTAGGCACTGGTGTAAGATAAAGATGTGAAAATGTGTGTATGAAACAGTGTCAGACAAATTAGGGAACAGGCACTGGTGTAAGATAAAGATGTGAAAATGTGTCTATGAAACAGTGTCAGACAAATTAGGGAGCAGTCACTGGTGTAAGATAAAAGATGTGAAAATGTGTCTATGAAACAGTGTCAGACAAATTAGGGAGCAGTCACTGGTGTAAGATAAAAGATGTGAAAATGTGTCTATGAAACAGTGTCAGACAAATTAGGGAGCAGTCACTGGTTTAAGATAAAAGATGTGAAAATGTGTCTATGAAACAGTGTCAGACAAAATAGGGGGCAGTCACTTGTGTAAGATAAAGATGTGAAAATGTGTCTATGAAACAGTGTCAGACAAATTAGGGAGCAGTCACTGGTGTGAGATAAAGATGTGCAAATGTGGCTATAAAACAGTGTCAGACAAATTAGGGAGCAGTCACTGGTGTAAGATAAAGATGTGAAAATGTATGTATGAAACAGTGTCAGACAAATTAGGGAGTAGACACTGGTGTAAGATAAAGATGTGAAAATGTATGTATGAAACAGTGTCAGACAAATTAGGGAACAGTCACTGGTGTAAGATAAAGATGCGAAAATGTATGTATAAAACAGTGTCAGACAAAATAGGGAGTAGGCACTGGTGTAAGATAAAGATGTGAAAATGTGTGTATGAAACAGTGTCAGACAAATTAGGGAACAGGCACTGGTGTAAGATAAAGATGTGAAAATGTATGTATGAAACAGTGTCAGACAAATTAGGGAGTAGGCACTGGTGTAAGATAAAGATATGAAAATGTGTGTATGAAACAGTGTCAGACAAATTACGGAGTAGACACTGGTGTAAGATAAAGATGTGAAAATGTGTCTATGAAACAGTGTCAGACAAATTAGGGGGCAGTCACTGGTGTAAGATAAAGATGTGAAAATGTGTGTATGAAACAGTGTCAGACAAATTAAGGGGCAGTCACTGGTGTAAGATAAAAGATGTGAAAATGTGTCTATGAAACAGTGTCAGATAAATTAGGGAGTAGACACTGGTGTAAGATAAAAGATGTGAAAATGTATGTATGAAACAGTGTCAGACAAATTAGGGGGCAGTCATTGGTTTAAAATACACGAGAGAAAACAACATGCCAAATCACCAGCCTGCTTCCATGGGGGAAGACTGATTTCTTCTCCCGGGGGGGGGGGGAGAGGGAGGGATGGCTTTATTTCTTTGTATTTTTCTCTCTGTTTTCTCTTGCATTGTTTAATTCCCGCCTTTCTGTTTGGACACCGATGCCTAATGTAAAGAAGAGAGTAACGTGGCTATTTTTAGCTATTCGTCTTGTTGACTCAAATTGCTCGGACCCACCGTTTACTCGTACTTCTTTTTTACGAAACCAGCCGTAACCCACTGGCAATTACCTCTCGAAGTCCCAGTTTCATTCCCAACTAGTCCTACAATCTCAGGTTCATTCTCCCATAATCCCGCTTTAATTTTCACTGGTATCCATCTCCCATAGTCCCAGGTTCAGTTCCTTCTGATCAGGGACGGCTGGTAATAATGGGCAGGGTGGGCAAATACCAGCCTGTTTTTTTCAAGTTATAAGCTGTATTACCAGGTCCGAAATAATCTAATTTGAATTAGATAATTTTAAAAGTTAGTACTTAAACTTGATGCTTCGTACTGAAATCAATTTGTATGTATATTTGATAGATTGCGAATCACCATGCACCCCGTAATGCATATACCAGGATACGCTCCTGTTCTTTTTTATCACCTCCCCCCCCCCTTTCCCAACGACTCCACTCCGCCCACATCGTCATCTCATCGTCACGTCGCCTGACGGTGATTTTGTTGTCTGGCCTCTCTAGTACTAGGTCGGGCTAATTCAAATGAGCCCACCTTATAAACCAGTGAGCACTAAATAGAGATTTTGGCAAACGAACTTTTTCTTATTTATTGCCTTACTTGTGCTGGTACCATTGATGTAATAACATTGGGAAGGTTCCAGTATTGAATTAAATTTATCAATTTACTAATATTATATCAAGTTAGTATTAACTCGTGTTGTTTTAATATATTTGTTTATCCATTTAAATTATTTCTTTTTTTTCTCGTTTTCTTTAGTGCTTCTCAAAATTCATTTATTTAAATTGTTGTCTTATTTGTTTTTTTTTATTTTTATTTTTTTTTTTTTTTTAAACAAATTAATTTGTTCCTTTTAAAAAAAAATTCTTAAAGTAATTACCGCTGTATTTTTATTGCCAGACTAAATATTTTTGCAAAACAATGTATTTTCTATTTCATTCCCTCTAATAAAACACTTTTATTCAGAAGTCACGACTAAATAAATGTATAAAATACAACCACCATTTTGGTTTACTCAACAATTGAATTAGTATACGAGAAATACTCTTCTGAGAAAGGAGAGAGTTGAATTCTAAGTTATAGAGGAAATAAAGACGTTTAAAGGAAGGGTGGGCAGATTCCGTACTTGCCCGTCCTGAAGCTAATACATACATAAGATAGTTCGCGATGAAGAGGCGGGAAGCTAGGGGTTGGTTGGGTAAGGAGTAAAGATAACACGGTCGTTATTGTTATAGTCTAACGAATGCATGAGGAGAGATTGGTAGCATTATTTAATTTGTCTTAATTGTATTGTATGAATTATTGGCGAAAGCCTAAGATTAAGTAAACTTTGTTTTTAATTTGTCTTTTTTTGACTATGGAACTGATACTTGTCATAGCAGACCTGCCTACTTGAAATAGGAAAATAAAAATCGTAGTTTTCAGGGTTAATAAAATGGTAGATATTTTAACTATCCTTTAAAAAATCACCGGAATTTTCGTCTATTAAGGTATCAATTTTTTTAAAAACGAGAAAAACGGATTGGAAACGTAATAATGATGGTGATGATGGTGATGGTAATTGTGATGGTGGTGGTAGTAATGATGATGGT
>NC_088373.1:17906512-17974012 GCF_034508935.2 Berghia stephanieae | reverse complement strand
CAAAGTTGACCAATCAATCTTTTATTTTGATTGTGATAAGGTTTGCAAACAACACGTGTGTAAGTGTAAGACTCCTTTGCCTTTATTGCCTTTATAAAATTCTTATGTTTATATATCTATATTAATTATATATAAATATAATCAAATTACTAATTTAACCTATTAATTTTAACTGAGTAGTTTGATATTTTTCAAAAATAAAAATTTATATTTTTTTTTTTTCATGGAGCATAGACAGATAGGCCTTTAAATAAAAGCCATTTAATATCATATGATGAGATATCTTACTTTAAGATCAAAGATAAACTACAGGGTTCCAAAGTTGTGATGAATGATTTTACTTTTACTACTCAAAATCAAAATTTACAATTGCAAAACGCTCAAAATCTGTGTCTGGGAATTCCCCCACTGGACCGCCTCTCGATAAACTGACTGCTGATTGAAACGACACTGGCATGGAGAAAAGAGGGTTGGTCACTGGGCCGCCTTCTGATTGAAACGACACTGGCATGGAGAAAAGAGGGTTGGTCACTGGGCCGCCTTCAGTCTTGATGAAATTTGGCATAGACAAAGACAAAGTTCAATGAATTAACTAGATGCCTTTTCTTTTCTTTATTTTGCTCTCTCAATTAAAAAAGAATTACAAAAGTTTTTCAAATGACGTCATTTTTATCAAATTATAATTTTTGACATAATGCACCGACATAGATTTCAGTAACACCAAAAGAATGATAACTCCTTTGTTTAGATCTCAATTTGACTGATTAAAAATAACAAATGATGAAACATTTTGCGGAGAAGACGTAAGTGACAAACATTTTATTTAACAACCAAACAGAAGCTAAATTAACTTAGTAATATTGATAACTGTACATTTGGCATGTGAAACAAGCGCTGACTTTTGCTTCAAATTATTGTCTCTGTGATATTTTGAAAAGAGATCATATTCATCTTCAAACCTTACATGGTGAAAATGATTTGAAATTTGAAGCAAAGTTAAGTTTATGAGAGCTCTTCTATTCCTCTCTGTGTAGTTGCTCATCTTAAATTGGAGTTTTATAAATTTTGCGTGAATAATAAAGGCTTTTATTTTGTTCTGGCTGTAACAGCTGGGGTCACTTTTGTTTCTTTCTTTGGATAAGTAAAACTTCAATACAAGGCAAACAACTATTAATAGAGAGTGGTGGTATTGAAGTAAGGGTTCCTGTATACGTGATTTAAATTTTTTAATGTGTTGAAATGACTGTTGTAGAAGTTACACTTGACTCAAAATGCAAGTCATATGGAGTTTATTTGGTAACTTTATTTTGAAGATAGCCCACCCTAGAAAATATTTTCCATTTCCCGCTTTCTTTCAAATTCTGTCTTAGTTTAAGATTAAGATAAAAAGCTAAAGAAAAATGAATAAAAGAACAAAATACCAAACAAAGAGTGTTTCAGACTCAAACCCCGTCTTCAGCCAACAAAAAAAAATAACAACAGAAATAATCCATTACTTATAAAAAAACTAGATTGACGACAGAAATATTCAAGACGAATTTTTCTCTGTCGTCGATCTGTTTTTTTAGGCATGTATTTATTTTTTGTTGTTGGATGAAGAAGGGCTTTGAGCTTGAAATGTTTCCCGTCTGCTATTTTGTTCTTTATTGAAGCTGTTTTATTCATTTTAGTTTTTTACCTTTTACAGTCCAGAGCTTGGTATCCAGGTTTTTTTTGGAGATATTTGTTAGTATTTCACAACAACCACGTAAACGTTTTTTGTTTTGTTCCAGGTGATGCATAAAAAAGGAAGTTAAGTGAATTCTATAATGACTTAGAAGGCTCAATATTTCTAAATCACAACAATGGAGAAGGAACAACACATCAGCAATGATAGCCACTCAGCGACAAATGACTCATCAAGTACTTCACAACTGTGTGAGGATGAGCATTCATCTGAAGCATCTTCACTTCTGAAAGATGACAGTGGAATCACTTTGGAGGCAGCTTCAACATCCAGCAAATCTGAAGCATGCGATGAGGACGCCAACTACAGCCTTAGCTCTCCTCCAGGGGTTTCAGTCAATCGAGACACAGCATCAGATGTCGACATGTCAAACGACTTCGTCGAGTCATTAAATGACAGTGCTATTCCTTCATCATCTTCTATTTCAGAATCTAGCAATGATGTGAAATATAAATCCAGTCCCCCGAAAAATGTTGAAAAAGAAGACAAGAGCATGTTGGATAAACTTGCAAGTGACGAAGATAATGAAGAAAGCTCTCAGCATGGTGCCGACAGTTTGAAAGAAAAACAACAAAGTCAGTCGGCTGATTCTAAAGCTGAAGGGATGGAACCAGAGGTCAAGGCCAGTTCCTCTAATAAAAAGGACTCTCTTTGTAAAAAGTCAAAAAACAGAAGTGTAAATAAAGTCGAGAACTCTGGTGAGGAAACCGAGTCTACAACGGAAATTGACGTCGATAATGTTCAGGAGGTTGGAAATGAAGATTCTTTGCCCAGTTTGACATCGACGGAGGATGATGAAACAACTGAAAATAAAGCCAGTTATAATTTAAGGCCACCAAATTACTTTTCCAGTAAATTGTTCAGTAGACGAAGGCAAAGACGAAGACGGAGGAGAGACTTGAGATTAAGCTCGGATGATTCGTCTTCGAGTGATAATGATGATGATGGTGGTTTTAATGATGATGAAGATGATGATGATGATGAAGAGGAAATCCAAAATACAGATAGCACCACTGATTCCGACCCATCAGAAATTTCAGATAGCGACGCTGTCAAAATTGCTTCAGATATTATTGGAAAGGCAGCTCCTCTTCCTAATTGGTTTGCTCTACAGGAACTAAGTCGTCGTCAGTACGGATGCACTCAAAAACAAAGTCTTTCAACTTTTAATGACAAAGTCCAAGGCAGTATTCAGATGGCTCGGAGACTTCAACTGGTGGACTCGATGAAATACCATGAAGGATGTGTCAACTCTTTGTGCTTCAACAGAATTGGTGAGTATCCTCCTACTGTGGTCTGAAAACTGAACTTAGTACTAAAATAAAAACCTTGTGTACAACCTACAACACTGTGAGGCAAAGCAAGAAATAAAAATACAATAACAAAAACTCCCTCGAGGCAGGCTGATTTTTTTTCTTGTATTTTTCTTTTTTTATAATAGTAATGATAATTTATATAGTATTATAAGAGTTACTATCCTATCCACTGATAAAGTGTTATATCCATACATTTAATGTTTTACTCTGATACTGCCAGGGCCTAGCCCTCTAGTTTGCTTGTAAATTTTTGGACTCCTTTTTGATCTCCAATCAATCTGATTACCCTAAAATTCACAATCTCTGTGAATCCATGTGAAAAGTGATGGTGGATATTATTTCCAAATTTGTCAAGCCAAATGCCTGGACAGTGAGACTGAAAGATACGTATAAGACTGTATAAGATTAGCCTGTTGGATAATTTCTCCATCAGGGCAAATTTCTTTTGAAGGTTGAAGCTGTTGCCCAAATGAATATGTAGGAGATCAGTCAATTGTCTGGTGGAATCAGCTTTCATTCCATCCTTTGTATTTGTATTATATATAATGACATCAATGGATGGATCATCCTTTGTATTTGTATTATATATAATGACATCAATGGATGGATCATCCTTTGTATTTGTATTAAATATAATGACATCAATGGATGGATCATCCTTTGTATTTGTATTATATATAATGACATCAATGGATGGATCATCCTTTGTATTTGTATTATATATAATGACATCAATGGATGGATCATCCTTTGTATTTGTATATATATAATGACATCAATGGATGGATCATCCTTTGTATTTGTATTATATATAATGACATCAATGGATGGATCATCCTTTGTATTTGTATAATATATAATGACATCAATGGATGGATCATCCTTTGTATTTGTATTATAATATAATGACATCAATGGATGGATCATCCTTTCTATTTGTATTATATATAATGACATCAATATCTAATATCTAGTGACGGTGGATGGATCATCCTTTGTATTTGTATTATATATAATTACATCAATATCTAGTGATGGTGGATGGATCATCCTATGTATTTGTATTATATATAATTACATCAATATCTAGTGATGGTGGATGGATCATCCTTTGTATTTGTATTGTATATAATGGCAAGAAATAGATCAGCTTGGCGGAAGATGACCTCCGACGTCTGCTTCAGATATGGAACTACATGAGATGAGATAATGACGTCAATGGATGGATCATCCTTTGTATTTGTATTATATATAATGACATCAATATCTAGTGACGGTGGATGGATCATCCTTTGTATTTGTATTATCTATAAGGACATCAATATCTAGTGACGGTGGATGGATCATCCTTTGTATTTGTATTATCTATAATGACATCAATGGATGGATCATCCTTTGTATTTGTATTATCTATAATGACATCAATGGATGGATCATCCTTTGTATTTGTATTATCTATAATGACATCAATGGATGGATCATCCTTTGTATTTGTATTATCTATAATGACATCAATGGATGGATCATCCTTTGTATTTGTATTATCTATAATGACATCAATGGATGGATCATCCTTTGTATTTGTATTATATATAATGACATCAATATCTAGTGACGGTGGATGGATAGGAGTCCACCGGACAGAATGCGATTAAAACCTGGTGATTCTTGCACACACATACACAAACAAATACACACACACACACACATATACACACACACACACACACACACACACACACACACAATTCCTTGCTTTGTGGATTTCGGAGTTGGGGTTGTCTGTAAGTGATTTGGCTGGATAGACAAATATGCCCATGCTAAAGTATTGGATGTGACAAAATGTTTAGTTCTAAACCGGATTATACTTTAGTCACTGGTGGATTGCATTGAACTTATAAACTAAAGTAGACATACAGAGAGAGAGGGGGGAGGGGGGTAGTGTGGTGTCAGTCAGTGGGGTGTTTGGATTATAGAGTCATATAATCTCTCTAAATTGTAATCGTTTGTTCTCAAAATAAATGTTCTGATCCGGAAACAAGAATTTCCTGTTTCCGGGTTACAAATAAAGAAGTAAATAATCTGGCCCAGATGACTTGTCTGTAATGGAGACGTCCGAATTGTGGAGTTTTGGATCAGATAGACCTGATTGAATACTGTACTATAATGCTCTTCTCCATTTGAACCATTTCCCCTTTTGTCTTGTCTGTAGTATAATGCTCTTCTCCATTCGAACCATTTCCCCTTTTGTCTTGCCTGTAGTATAATGCTCTTCTCCATTTGAACCATTTCCCCTTTTGTCTTGTCTGTACTATAATGCTCTTCTCCATTTGAACCATTTCCCCTTTTGTCTTGTCTGTAGTATAATGCTTTTCTCCATTTTAACCATTTCCCCTTTTGTCTTGCCTGTAGTATAATGCTCTTCTCCATTTGAACCATTTCCCCTTTTGTCTTGTCTGTAGTATAATGCTTTTCTCCATTTGAACCATTTCCCCTTTTATCTTGCCTGTAGTATAATGCTCTTCTCCATTTGAACCATTTCCCCTTTTGTCTTGCCTGCAGTGCGGGTGGTTGGATGGGAGCATCACCCTTAAATCATATACCTATGATGTTCGCATGGGTGTACGATCCGATAGTGATGTCGTTTCTTCTTCTCTTTACTAGCCTATCCTGCTTCTTTGGTTTGTGATTGTATTTTTGACAGGGGATATTTTTTTTTTCTGTAAATCTTCTGCCTGTTTGTTCTTGGTTATTTATAATTTAGCTTATGATATCTTAAAGTTATGATTTTGATTTACATTTGTACTATTTTTGTTAGATTGCTTGTTTTTTTGTTTCAGCGGTCTCTCATATAACCTCAATTGTGTTGGAAGAGACCTAAAGCAACAAACAAACAAAACAAAACTTGCCTGCAGTATAATGCTCTTCTCCATTTGAACCATTTCCCCTTTTGTCTTGCCTGTAGTATAATGCTCTTCTCCATTTGAACCATTTCCCCTTTTGTCTTGTCTGTAGTATAATGCTTTTCTCCATTTGAACCATTTCCCCTTTTGTCTTGCCTGTAGTGTAATGCTCTTCTCCATTTGAACCATTTCCCCTTTTGTCTTGCCTGTAGTATAATGCTCTTCTCCATTTGAACCATTTCCCCTTTTGTCTTGCCTGTAGTATAATGCTCTTCTCCATTTGAACCATTTCCCCTTTTGTCTTGTCTGTAGTATAATGCTTTTCTCCATTTTAACCAATTCCCCTTTTATCTTGCCTGTAGTATAATGCTCTTCTCCATTTGAACCATTTCCCCTTTTGTCTTGCCTGTAGTATAATGCTCTTCTCCATTTGAACCATTTTCCCTTTTGTCTTGCCTGTAGTATAATGCTTTTCTCCATTTGAACCATTTCCCCTTTTATCTTGCCTGTAGTATAATGCTCTTCTCCATTTGAACCATTTCCCCTTTTGTCTTGCCTGTAGTATAATGCTCTTCTCCATTTGAACCATTTCCCCTTTTGTCTTGCCTGTAGTATAATGCTCTTCTCCATTTGAACCATTTCCCCTTTTGTCTTGTCTGTAGTATAATGCTCTTCTCCATTTGAACCATTTCCCCTTTTGTCTTGCCTGTAGTATGCTCTTCTCCATTTGAACCATTTCCCCTTTTGTCTTGCCTGTAGTATAATGCTCTTCTCCATTCGAACCATTTCCCCTTTTGTCTTACCTGTAGTATAATGCTCTTCTCCATTTGAACCATTTCCCCTTTTGTCTTGTCTGTAGTATAATGCTCTTCTCCATTTGAACCATTTCCTCTTTTGTCTTGCCTGTAGTATGCTCTTCTCCATTTGAACCATTTCCCCTTTTGTCTTGCCTGTAGTATGCTCTTCTCCATTTGAACCATTTCCCCTTTTGTCTTGCCTGTAGTATAATGCTCTTCTCCATTTGAACCATTTCCCCTTTTGTCTTGCCTGTAGTATGCTCTTCTCCATTTGAACCATTTCCCCTTTTGTCTTGCCTGTAGTATAATGCTCTTCTCCATTTGAACCATTTCCCCTTTTATCTTGCCTGTAGTATAATGCTCTTCTCCATTCGAACCATTTCCCCTTTTGTCTTGCCTGTAGTATAATGCTCTTCTCCATTTGAACCATTTCCCCTTTTGTCCTGCCTGTACTATAATGCTCTTCTCCATTTGAACCATTTCCCCTTTTGTCTTGCCTGTAGTATAATGCTCTTCTCCATTTGAACCATTTCCCCTTTTGTCTTGCCTGTAGTATGCTCTTCTCCATTTGAACCATTTCCCCTTTTGTCTTGCCTGTAGTATGCTCTTCTCCATTTGAACCATTTCCCCTTTTGTCTTGCCTGTAGTATAATGCTCTTCTCCATTTGAACCATTTCCCCTTTTGTCTTGCCTGTAGTATAATGCTCTTCTCCATTTGAACCATTTCCCCTTTTGTCTTGCCTGTAGTATGCTCTTCTCCATTTGAACCATTTCCCCTTTTGTCTTGCCTGTAGTATAATGCTCTTCTCCATTTGAACCATTTCCCCTTTTGTCTTGTCTGTAGTATAATGCTTTTCTCCATTTGAACCATTTCCCCTTTTGTCTTGCCTGTAGTATGCTCTTCTCCATTTGAACCATTTCCCATTTTGTCTTGCCTGTAGTATAATGCTCTTCTCCATTTGAACCATTTCCCCTTTTGTCTTGCCTGCAGTGCGGGTGGTTGGATGGGAGCATCACCCTTGAATCATATACCTATGATGTTCGCATGGGTGTACGATCCGATAGTGATGTCGTTTCTTCTCTTTACTAGCCTATCCTGCTTCTTTGGTTTGTGATTGTATTTTTGACAGGGGATATTTTTTTTTCTGTAAATCTTCTGCCTGTTTGTTCTTGGTTATTTATAATTTAGCTTATATCTTTAGGTTATGATTTTGATTTACATTTGTACTATTTTTGTTAGATTGCTTGTTTTTTTGTTTCAGCGGTCTCTCATATAACCTCATTTGTGTTGGAAGAGACCTAAAGCAATAAACAAAAAAACCCTTTTGTCTTGTCTGTAGTATAATGCTCTTCTCCATTTGAACCATTTCCCCTTTTGTCTTGCCTGTAGTATAATGCTCTTCTCCATTTGAACCATTTCCCCTTTTGTCTTGCCTGTAGTATAATGCTCTTCTCCATTTGAACCATTTCCCCTTTTGTCTTGCCTATTCTCGTGTGCTTTTATAAATCGAGATTATTTTTTACTATAATATTGTGTAATTTTGCTGGTGTTGAAATATGTTGCAAATGCAATAAAATCCTTATATAAATGATTTGAAAAAGATGAATAGAGCTCATTAGAATTAGAGTGATAAATAAGTTTCATGACGACACGAGAATGGTACGGCCTTTGGGCCAAAAGTTTATCATCATCTCTTTGTGTAGCAGTTACTATAGTGTAACATTGTAGGTATTAATATTAATAATTGGTTTGTAGAAAGTATTTATTATTATTATAGTGCGGCTATGTGGTCTAGTGGTATGACACTCACTTTCGGATCGGAAGGTCCTGGGTTTGAGCCTCGCGCTCGGCGCATAGTTGAGTCCTTGGAAAAGACTCTTTATTCACATTCTCTCACCGTACTCAGGTGTAAAATGAGTACCTGGCCATTAACAGCATTGTCTTTGTCCGGAAAATTGTAATATCGCCTAATAGGCGTTATGTCCCGTCCTAAACGTTAAATGTTGCTGTTGACCAGGGACCCCTTGTTGTAAAGTGCTTTGAGCACATTTAGTGGATATTGCGCTATATAAAAGCTCGTTTAACAAAAAAAAAAAATAGATTATTATTACAACTTATAAAACACTCATAAGGAGTTAAGTGATATTAAATGTTCAGAATGGTTGTGTGGTCAATTTGAACTTGGTTTGAGTGTGTGACAGATGGACCAAACAATTAACAGTCATAATTATTAATCATTTGTTTTCTGTATTTTTTTTGGGGGGGGGGGGATCAATATCAACCAAGCTTTCTTTATTCCCATTTTCATTGTCTCATGTTTGTCTGTGTCACATTTGATTTACACATTGGAATTACAACTTATGATTTACACATTGGAATTACAACTTATGAATTACACATTGGAATTACAACTTATGATTTACACATTGGAATTACAACTTATGACTGTTTTGGTTTATCTCCATTTTCCATTTCTACAACAAGGTACACTCTTGGCAAGTGGGTCGGATGATTTGAATGTGGTTTTGTGGAACTGGCAACGGGGTCGTCCTTCTCTCATCTACGACAGCGGTCATCGTAGTAACGTCTTTCAGGTACATTGTCATGCACAAAAATCAATAGAAAACAGCTTTAAAAATGAAGAAAAAAACAAAACAAAACTCAGAACGTTTCAAACTTAAAACTCTGCTTCAGCCAATAACAAAAACATTAAAAGTGTTAATACAGCACTTTAAATATGGACTGGTGGTGAAAATTATACAATTAAAATAAAATTGAGCTTTATATAGCGCAATATCCACTAAATGTGCTCAAAGCGCTTTACAAGGGGTCCCTGGTCAACAGCAACATTTAACATGTAGGACGGGACATGACACCTGTTAGGCGATATTACAATTTTTCGTACAAAGACAACGCTGTTAACGGCCAGGTACTCATTTTACACCTGAGTACGGTGAGAGAATGTGAGTAAAGAGCCTTTTCCAAGGAGTCAACTGTGCGCCGAGCGCGAGGCTCGAACCTAGGACCTTCCGATCCGAAAGCGAGTGTCATACCACTAGACCACATAGCCGCACAAGTAAGACTGATGGTGACAAGTTGTCTGTACGATGATTTTGATCAAAATAACCCTTTTTCTATAACTGCTACAGTGATTGTTAGAGAGTTATCAAATGTTTTGTTAATATTGTTTAAAAACAAAATTCTTTGCTAGGTCGTAAAGTAAGGAGAGGTAATTATGACAGTTTGTTTGTAAATTTTAAATCATTTTGATGAGAAAACATTCCAACCGATGACGTGACACCCCTGTACAGTGCAACCTCTGGATTAGATGATGTGACACACCTGTACAATGCAACCTCTGGATTAGATGATGTGACACACCTGTACAGTGCAACCTCTGGATTAGATGATGTGACACACCTGTACAGTGCAACCTCTGGATTAGATGACGTGACACACCTGTACAATGCAACCTCTGGATTAGATGACGTGACACACCTGTACAGTGCAACCTCTGGATTAGATGACGTGACACACCTGTACAATGCAACCTCTGGATTAGATGATGTGACACACCTGTACAGTGCAACCTCTGGATTAGATGACGTGACACACCTGTACAATGCAACCTCTGGATTAGATGACGTGACACACCTGTACAGTGCACACTCTGGATAAGATGATGTGACACACCTGTACAGTTCAACCTCTGGATAAGATGTGACACATCTGGACAGTGCAACCTCTGGATTAGATGATGTGACACACCTACCTGTACAGTGCAACCTCTGGATTAGATGATGTGACACACCTGTACAGTGCAACCTCTGGATTACGACTCCCCTGGATAAAGGCATTGACCTCTGGTCCTGGAAACCCCCCCCCCCCCCCCAAAATAGGGACTTCCAGAAAGTAAAACCCTGTTTTGTAACATCGTATAACAATAATTGGCAGTTGATACCGATGTTTGATGCTCGACCATAGTTATCTTGTAGTCTTAGCCAATGCTTTTTTTAAAATGCTTTTTTTCCCTCCTGCCAATGAGATCGTTTTGTTACTGACCAATCCCAACACATGTTTACTATACTGTGTGGACTAATTTCTCAACCACAGCAAAGGAAGTTTATCAATAGATGGAACTCTCAAGGGCTCTTTAGCCTTCCATGTTAGCTACCTGTCTGAGGTCAGTAGAGGTTAACTGATATCAGGCAATGCTGTGTCCAACTGGGGCAATTATGGATATTTACAGTTTTATAATAATATGTTGGATTATTGGGGAAAACAATAACAGCCTCTTTCACTTTATTATTTACATTTGAAAAATCATTTGTTATTCTAACTATCAGTCCAAATTTGATATTGTGGTAAATAGCCATTAGTTTTTTTTGGGTGGGTGTTGAGTTTTATTTTTAATATCGCAAGATGTCAACATGTGGAGGGGATCTAATCATTTTAAGTGCTCATAAATTTTGGTGCTCTGATTTCTTGATTTATTCTTAGTTTTGTTAAATGGAATTCGAGCACTTTTTATGATGGAAACAATGACAATACACATTGGAGAGTGAAAGGGTAGCTGTTATACCCTTTGTAAATAGGAGAAATACACAATCTAATGGTTTTTGGATGCGTCTTCTCTCAGGCGCTTGTCCAGTATTGCACTGTTATGTGTTCACGGGTCTTACACCCCCCTCCCCTCTTTCCGCCATCTTGAAAACTGCAGAATAGCGACATAATTGTCCGATCCCAGGTGATGTTATCCAGGGGTTACACTGTGGCATCTCACACTGTGGCCTCTCACACTATGGCATCTCACACTGTGGCATCTCACACTGTGGCATCTCACACTGTGGCCTCTCACACTGTCACTGTGGCATCTCACACTGTGGCATCTCACACTGTGGAATCTCACACTGTCACTGTGGCATCTCACACTTTGGCATCTCACACTGTGGCCTCTCACACTGTGGCATCTCACACTGTGGCATCTCACACTGTCACTGTGGCATCTCACATTGTCACTGTGGCATCTCACACTGTGGCATCTCACACTGTCACTGTGGCATCTCACACTGTGGCATCTCACACTGTGGCCTCTCGCACTGTGGCATCTCACACTGTGGCATCTCACACTGTGGCCTCTCGCACTGTGGCATCTCACACTGTGGATCTCATCTGAGAACTGTCATGAGAAATGTCATGAAAGGCAAAAATAGGACATTTTTATTTTTGAAAAAATGATTGATCATTTCATTTGCTACCCCATTCATTGGTGTTGATTAACTATTTATGGTTTTAAATGCAATTTAAAAAGGATAAAACTAAAACAGCTGTGAAGAATAATGAAAACAAGTTAAAAGGTTTTTATCAGATTAAAGAGCATCCTTTTTCTTTTTCTTTGTTAAAGTTAAAAACAACTAATTGACCCAGAGTGCCAAGGGTATTCGATGACCAAAAAACAACTAATTGGCCCAGAGTGCCAAGGGTATTCGATGACCAAAAAACAACTAATTGGCCCAGAGTGCCAAGGGTATTCGATGACCAAATAACAACTAATTGACCCAGAGTGCCAAGGGTATTCGATGACAAAAAAACAACTAATTGGCCCAGAGTGCCAAGGGTATTCGATGACCAAAAAACAACTAATTGGCCCAGAGTGCCAAGGGTATTCGATGACCAAAAAACAACTAATTGACCCAGAGTGCCAAGGGTATTCGATGATCAAAAAACAACTAATTGGCCCAGAGTGCCAAGGGAATTCGATGACCAAAAAACAACTAATTGGCCCAGAGTGCCAAGGGTATTCGATGACCAAATAACAACTAATTGACCCAGAGTGCCAAGGGTATTCGATGACAAAAAAACAACTAATTGGCCCAGAGTGCCAAGGGTATTCGATGACCAAAAAACAACTAATTGGCCCAGAGTGCCAAGGGTATTCGATGACCAAAAAACAACTAATTGACCCAGGGTGCCAAGGGTATTCGATGACTAAAAAACAACTAATTGACCCAGAGTGCCAAGGGTATTCGATGACCAAAAAACAAACAACAATACAAAGTCAAAGAGCTGAGTAACGTCAATTTCGTTTCTTCCATTGAATTATTCACAACTTGTGAATGCCCATTTTATCAATATCAATGGGAAGATTAAATTTTCTCTCTTATATTTTGATCGTCCTAGATGAAAAAGTCAATATTCGTTTACCTCATTTCATTTGATAATTGATTTAAAAGCTATACCTGATCCCATCCCTCCCTCTCCCCCCCTCCCTTTCGTCGTACAGGCCAAATTTATGCCATACAGCGGCGATTGTCACGTCGTCAGCTGTGCCAGGGATGGACAAGTCAGACTGGCTGAACTCTCCTTGACTGGAGTCTGTAAGAACACACGGAAACTTGCTCAGCACAAAGGAGCCGCTCATAAAGTAAGTTTAAAAAAAAAAAAACAACAAAAAAACTTTGAGCTTTTATATTGCGCAATATCCACTTGAAGCGCTTTACAATGGGTACCTGACCAACAGCAACACGTAGCATGTAGAACAAGACATGATGCCTGTTAGGCGATATTACAATTTTTTTCTGACAGACAACGCTGTTAACGGCCAGGTACTCATTTTACATTTGAGTACGGTGTGAGAATGTGAGTAAAGAGCCTTTTCCAAGGACTCAACTTGGCGCCGAGCGAGGCTCGAACCCAGGACCTTCCTATCCGAAAGCGAGTGGCATATCAGAAGATGACATAGCCGCATTTTTAAACCTCCCTCACTATTACACAAACAATTTGTAAAATTACCAAATTTGGCTCCAATTTCATAAATTCATGGACATCTCTGAGTCATAAAACTTATTGAAAAGGCCTGTCAAATTTCAGCCCATAGGCTGATTTCAGACTTTTAACAACTATCTGTTTTTAGTCGTTCAACTGTCAACAATGAGACTTTTATCTTTCATGGAAACTCCAAAGACTAATAATAGATGGTAATCCATGATTGTGTCAGTTTAATTTTAGAAAATAAGTAATTTCTGCTGTGTTTTACAGATGAGGATTGCACTGTGCTGCTTTTGTCGTCCAAGGTCACAGGTCATGGATCTGAAATCTGTCCCCGTGGAAAATTGCAAATGAAAACTGCAAAAATTGCACCCAAAATTCCAAAAATTGCATGCAAAAAATGCCAAAATTGCAAGGAAAATTGCAAATTTAAGACATTGTTTTCAATAAACAGCGCACAATAATTTATTCTTGCTTTAATTCTATGACAAGCACAGTCCACCAATTTTAGTTGGTTTGTTTTATATAGTATTGTGTCCATAAATTACATTGATATTGACATTGCATACTCAGAAACGAAATAATATGACGGGATGCCACCAGGAGATTTTGAAAAAACAAAACAAACAACACTTTTACACAAATGCATGGATTCCTAACAATTATGTGGTAGAAAAGCTCATAAATTTTTGAAAATATTATTATTAGTATTATTATTATCATTATTATTATTATTATTATTATCATCATCATCATCATCATCATCATCATCATCATCATCATAATCATCATCATCATCATCATCATCGTTATTATTATTATTATTATTATTATTATTATTATTATTACTATTATTATTATTATTATTATTATTATTATTATCATTATCATTATTATTATATTTCCAAGTACATCTCTACATCACAATAATACAGTGGAACTCGGAAGTAACGAGATCGAGGGGACCGGCCATAAAAACTTTCTATTTCCGAGTTACATGAATCTATGTTTATGATAGTAAATTAAACACCCATAATTTTAAAAAAGTAAATATTTATATATATATATATAATAGAATGATGTTAGCAATAAAACTATTATTAAATAGCATAATCTCATATGGAGGGTAACAAATGACATAGTATTTTCCTATGTTTAGCATTGTATGAGACTCCAGAACATGAAAATTGCAAAAAATTGCGGAAATTGTCAAAATTGCGGTCCCGTTGCGGTAACAGCGAAAAATACGTCAGTGGCCTTGGATAGACAAGATATCAAGGCAATTGACGCATCTGTTAAAAACAGATTTAGACTTCAGTGGTCTTGGATAGACAAGATATCAAGGCAATTGACGTATCTGTTAAAAACAGATTTCGACCTCAGTGGTCTTGGATAGACAAGATATCAAGGCAATTGACGCATCTGTTAAAAACAGATTTAGACCTCAGTGGTCTTGGAAAGACAAGATATCAAGGCAATTGACTCATCTGTTAAAAACAGATTTAGACCTCAGTGGTCTTGGATAGACAAGATATCAAGGCAATTGACTCATCTGTTAAAAACAGATTTAGATCTCAGTGGTCTTGGAAAGACAAGATATCAAGGCAATTGACGCATCTGTTAAAAACAGGTTTAGACCTAAGTGGTCTTGGATAGACAAGATATCAAGGCAGTTGACGCATCTGTTAAAAACAGATTTAGACCTCAGTGGTCTTGGAAAGACAAGATATCAAGGCAATTGACTCATCTGTTAAAAACAGCTTTAGACCTCAGTGGTCTTGGATAGACAAGATATCAAGGCAATTGACATCTGTTAAAAACAGATTTAGATCTCAGTGGTCTTGGAAAGACAAGATATCAAGGCAATTGACGCATCTGTTAAAAACAGGTTTAGACCTCAGTGGTCTTGGATAGACAAGATATCAAGGCAATTGACGCATCTGTTAAAAACAGATTTAGACCTCAGTGGTCTTGGATAGACAAGTTATCAAGGCAATTGACGTATCTGTTAAAAACAGGTTTAGACCTCAGTGGTCTTGGATAGACAAGATATCAAGGTAATTGACGCATCTGTTAAAAACAGATTTAGACCTCAGTGGCCTTGGATAGAAAAGGTATCAAGGCAATTGACGTATCTGTTAAAAACAGATTTAGACCTCAGTGGTCTTGGATAGACAAGAGAAATTTTGCTCGGCAACTTTTTGTCTGATTACATTTGAAAAGTCCCAGAGCTTGGACTTTGTTATTGCTTGATTTCCAAACGACTGTTGAATTACAGTGGTCAAGACTTCTCCACCTTGACCCGACATGCCGAGATTTCCTATCACAAAGCTCTTAGTAAGGAATTGAAGAAAATCCAGGCAGTCCCAGCTCTTGTTTCAGGCGTTTAGTAGCTTGGATTGTGGGCAGCACCAAATGTACCCAAAGTCATATGATGAGTATCTCTAGACACAGAAAGTTCAAGGAGAGGGACTGGCACCCTTGTTGAACCGAGTCAAAAAAAAACAACCCATCATCGTGATGTCCATCTGGTATCACTTTTCTCCCGATGTCATGACCATCTGATTGTAATTACGTTTTTTTCTCTGTGTCTCATCTACTTACTTGAAGTATGCCCTTATAGTCTCCAAGCAATTGTACATCATATCTATAAGAGCATAGTAATAGGAACCGGCAATTTTCAGACATTTTGAAAAGTGAGCATTTACAGGCCCACACTCTTTTCTATGGATTGGTCAAAATTGTACCCCCCCCCCTCCACACTTTGGTCAAATTGTACCCTCCCCCCCTCCACTCTTTGGTCAAATTACGCACCCCCCCAGGCCCACACTCCTTTCTATGGATTGGTCAAATTGTACCCCCCTCCACTCTTTGGTCAAATATGCACCCCCCTCCCCTTCCCCTTCTATTGAAGTTTGGCCAAAATGCCCCCCCCCCCCCCCCACCCCCACCCCTCCCCTCCGGTCTATTACTACCCCGCTTTCTATTTTATACAAGAGAGTAATTCATCATGTTGATAAAGGGGGAATCCAGAACATCCACATGATCTGTCTTTGTTGATGAAATTGAAGCCTTCATTCCATTTCCTATTATTTTTTGTTGTGTATTATACAGAAAGAGCTTTATTTTATTTTATTTATTTCTTTGAGCGTCAAGCATCAACGATTTCATTTCTTCCCTTCCAGCTGGCTCTGGAGTATGATTCAGCCAACGTCTTCTTGAGTTGTGGAGAAGATGCAGTCACTTATCTCTTTGACTTGAGGGAAGAGAGACCTCACAGGTAAATGGATTTTATTCACATGTCTGACCTCACAGAGACCTCACAGGTAACTGGATTTTATTCACATGTCTGACCTCACAGGTAAATGGATTTTATTCACATGTCTGACCTCACAGGTAAATGGATTTTATTCACATGTCTGACCTCACAGAGACCTCACAGGTAAATGGATTTTATTCACATGTCTGACCTCACAGGTGAATGGATTTTATTCACATGTCTGACCTCACAGGTAAATGGATTTTATTCACATGTCACATGACCTGTCAGGATTACGGAGTGAGCATAGCCTGTAATAATTCTTAAGATTAAAATTTAGTCGTGCTTCTCTGTGTGATTTCTATCACCATGTCTTATAGGCTCACCACCGAGTAGGAAATTGTCTATCCTAATATAAGCAGTGTTGTTCAAACTACGCAAATATGAGAAAATATACAGGAATATGAAAAATTTAAATTGGGCAAGAAATGAGTTCATCTATTGGAATTCTAGGGTTTTGTTTGCAATTTGGAACATTTAATGGCAAAAGAATGATATTTATTTCTGACAGTAAACCAGGTCTATTAGTTGTCTATTATTATGTCGACTTATATTATATAGACATGTCGACTATTACCAGGTCCATTAGTTGTCTATTATTATGTCGACTTATATTATATAGACATGTCGACTATTACCAGGTCTATTAGTTGTCTATTATTATGTCGACTTATATTATATAGACATGTCGACTATTACCAGGTCCATTAGTTGTCTATTATTATGTCGACTTATATTATATAGACATGTCGACTATTACCAGGTCCATTAGTTGTCCATTGATACATAGCTGCCGACTGTTAGAAATATTTCGTCGACTAGGAGAATTACGAAATTTTGACTCAAATTTCACAACTTCAACAGCATCTCTGAGTCATTAAAACTTATTGAACATGAAAGTTGATGCCAGACTGCGTTATTGTCTTTCATCTCCACTGGCTTGTTGATCTTTCCATAAGTCGTGTCATTTCTTTGTAAAGCAGAAATTGCATAATTTTTTGTGAAATAAAGATACAAGTTTTAGTTTGAAAGTATGAAAAAATATGTTTTATTCTGGGTCAAAATGTTAAAAATAAAAAGTCTCCAGATAGATGTTGGGTGGCACGTCTCTGTCTGACATCATTTATACCATTATGTGTGTCTGACATCATTTATACCAGTACATGTGTCTGACATCAGTTATACCAGTATGTGTGTCTGACATCATTTATAACAGTATGTGTGTCTGACATCAGTTATACCAGTATGTGTGTCTGACATCATTCATACCAGTATGTGTGTCTGACATCATTTATACCAGTACATGTGTCTGACATCATTCATACCAGTACATGTGTCTGACATCATTCATACCAGTACATGTGTCTGACATCATTCATACCAGTACATGTGTCTGACATCATTCATACCAGTATGTGTGTCTGACATCATTTATACCAGTACATGTCTGACATCATTCATACCAGTATGTGTGTCTGACATCAGTTATACCAGTATGTGTGTCTGACATCATTCATACCAGTATGTGTGTCTGACATCATTCATACCAGTATGTGTGTCTGACATCATTCATACCAGTATGTGTGTCTGACATCAGTTATACCAGTACATGTGTCTGACATCATTTATACCAGTATGTGTGTCTGACATCAGTTATACCAGTATGTGTGTCTGACATCATTCATACCAGTATGTGTGTCCGACATCATTCATACAAGTATGTGTGTCTGACATCATTTATACCAGTACATGTGTCTGACATCATTCATACCAGTATGTGTGTCTGACATCAGTTATACCAGTACATGTGTCTGACATCATTTATACCAGTATGTGTGTCTGACATCTTTTATACCAGTATGTGTGTCTGACATCAGTTATACCAGTACATGTGTCTGACATCAGTTATTCCAGTACATGTGTCTGACATCGTTTATACCAGTATGTGTGTCTGACATCATTTATGCCAGTATGTGTGTCTGACATCATTTATACCAGTATTTGTGTCTGACATCATTCATACAAGTATGTGTGTCTGACATCAGTTATACCAGTATGTGTGTCTGACATCATTCATACAAGTATGTGTGTCTGACATCATTCATACAAGTATGTGTGTCTGACATCATTTATACCAGTATGTGTGTCTTACATCAGTTATACCAGTACGTGTGTCTGACATCATTCATACAAGTATGTGTGTCTGACATCATTCATACAAGTATGTGTGTCTGACATCATTCATACAACTATGTGTGTCTGACATCATTCATACAAGTATGTGTGTCTGACATCATTCATACAAGTATGTGTGTCTGACATAATTTATACCAGTATGTGTATCTGACATCATTTATACCATTATGTGTGTCTGACATCATTTATACCAGTATGTGTGTCTGACATCATTTATACCAGTATGTGTGTCTGACATCAGTTATACCAGTATGTGTGTCTGACATCATTCATACAAGTATGTGTGTCTGACATCATTTATTTTGAGTTTCAAGCATTAGCATTTGAGTCCTTGTCAAAGGGTAGCAAACAATTGCTATTGCCTGTTTAATTCTATGGAAAGTGGGAAAAGACTGGCTCCAGCTGCCTTATTGCTCTGAAGAACTTTTTAAAAAATTCTGTTGGAAATTATGCATTTTATGCCCATGTATTTGTATCTGTTTGTTTTTGTCAGTTTGTTCATGTTAATAGTAAGACTTGTGTCAGTTTGTTCATGTTAATGATAAGACTTGTGTCAGTTTGCTCATGTTAATGATAAGACTTGTGTCAGTGTGTTCATGTTAATGATAAGGCTTGTGTCAGTTTGTTCATGTTAATGATAAGACTTGTGTCAATGTGTTCATGTTAATGATTAGACTTGTGTCAGTTTGTTCATGTTAATGATTAGACTTGTGTCAGTTTGTTCATGTTAATGATTAGACCATTGTGTCAGTTTGTTCATGTTAATGATAAGACTTGTGTCAGTGTGTTCATGTTAATGATAAGGCTTGTGTCAGTTTGTTCATGTTAATGATTAGACTTGTGTCAGTTTGTTCATGTTAATGATAGACCATTGTGTCAGTTTGTTCATGTTAATGGTAAGACTGTTGTGTAAGTTAGGTCATGTTAATGATTAGGCTTGTGTCAGTTTGTTCATGTTAATGATAAGACTTGTGTCAGTTTGTTCATGTTAATGATAAGACTTGTGTCAGTTTGTTCATGTTAATGATTAGACTTGTGTCAGTTTGTTCATGTTAATGATTAGACTGTTGTGTCCGTTTGTTCATGTTACTGATTAGACTGTTGTGTCCGTTTGTTCATGTTAATGATTAGACTGTTGTGTCGTTTGTTCATGTTAATGATTAGATCATTGTGTCAGTTTGTTCATGTTAATGATTAGACTGTTGTGTCGTTTGTTCATGTTAATGATTAGACTGTTGTGTCGTTTGTTCATGTTAATGATTAGACTGTTTTGTCAGTTTGTTCATGTTAATGATTAGACCATTGTGTCAGTTTGTTCATGTTAATGATAAGACTTGTGTCAGTTTGTTCATTTTACTGATAAAACTGTTGTGTATTCTACAGACTGGTGATCACCAAAGAAAATGAAAAGAAAGTCCCGTTGTACTCTATCCACTCCAATCCCTCTGATTCCAGGCAGTTTTGTGTCGGTGGACGGGATCATTACATACGGTAACCTGCACTCCTCTTTCTACCTTCCCTTCTTTTTCAATCATCAATGTTTGTTCCGCTTAATTGGGGGTTTTCCCACTCTCATCCAGACCTTATGCCATATTTGGCTAACTGTCACTGTGTGTGGCCTGGGTGGGACTCCTGACCTCCCATAGTGGGCAGGGAGGTACTTACTGTGTCTTCTTTCCCCCTATATGTTTTCCAACATGCTTTCTGTTTTTGTCTTGGAATGAGTTTACTTGGTTTTCGCCCAGGCCCTGGTTGGGAGGGAAACAGTTAAATGTATAGTTAGAGCTTTGGGAGATGCTATTTTTTGTCTTGTAAATCATCTCTCTGTCATGCACTGTATTATTTTTAATATTATATAAATATGATTATGATTTGTAAACATTTTAGTGTATTCCTCATAGTGGGGACCTGTGCTTGAGTCAGGATGAGACATTTAGGTGATCTCAAACTAAGTACATGATGATGTGCTCTTGGACTATGTTTCCTATTTGAACCAATTCCCTTTGACTTACTTTTTCTTGGGTGCTTTAATTGTAATTCTAGATCTTTTTACTATCCCAGTTTCTTCCTTTTACTGGCGTTTATATGACCCAAATGTGTTGCAAGCGCGTAAAACCCTTTGAAACAAACAGACAAACAGTGTGGGGCTTTGTTATACTACACTCACCATCGTAATGTTGGGTCCAGGGTTTGAGTCTTGCTTGGAGCTGCGCTTAGTGGAGTCCTTGGAAGAGGATTATTCCTCGCATTCTAGTATAAGATGAGTATGGGCTCGGTAACAGCTTTGCCCTAATAGAAATGATCTATGGACACCTTGTAAAGCACTTTGAGTACATTTAGTGGATATTGTGCTATATAATGGCTATTTATTTTTTCTTCTTTTTTTTCTGTGGTAATGAAAATATGTCTGGTTTATTGAGAATTTAGGCTTGTTTTTCTGATTTGAAAATTGGTGAAATGCACGATTGACAATTACTTGTTGCCCCGTAGGTCAGAAATTATTTTATTTGTCAGTGCTGATGGTTTTCCTCAGATCAGTAGAAATCTGCAATTTTAGAGTCAAAGGAGGAATTTCCTCCTGTTAATAAAATGACATCCAATGTTTTGGCATTGAGACGAGAGAGTTGATGTGTGCTGGAACATTAATGTGCAGTTTCCCACCCTCCAGAAATTGGCTAGAGTGTCAATGATATTTTATCATCTCAATGGCTCTAGAGGTGGCAGTCATTGCAGTTAAAATGGGACTTCAAGGCCATTGTTCAAAATGTTCCTTTTTCACTTTTAGTCACCATCAGCTCTGATTTGTGGAAAAATGAATCATGTGTGTTGTCATTTTCCTATTCCTAGTCATAAAATGTTGATTTTTTTCTCTCCACAGCGTTTATGACAAAAGAAAGATTTCAGAGGTAATTTGTTTTGTATTCGTCTCCTTTGAATATCCACAACACTTAAAGTTTTGTGTGGAAAATCATAAGGCATGGACGTAAAGAACTGTATGCATGTTGTGAGTTTATGTGTTTGTGCATGCGTGTGTGTGTATGACAGAAAAAGGGAGACAATGATGATAATCTTCCACGGAATTCTGGGATTTGAGGATTTTCTCAGAAATTTTCAGCTGATTTTTCTGTGTCAGACATTTTCCTCTGATAAAAGACCTGGTTGCTAAGTGATGGATTCTCGGAAAAATTGTCAAATTGTCATTGTGTTTTGTGTCATATTTTGACGCCTGTGTACGGTTGCATGAATTTTGTAGATAATCTCATTGTTAGGCCGTCAGCAGGCCGTCAGCTTAGACAGAATGTAAATCTAAATAAAAAGAGCTCAAGACAAGTGGTAATTTTTGATGAATGAATTCATGGTTGAAAGGAAAGGGGTGGGGCGGGGGAGTGATATTTTTTTGTTTTTATGATTGCCAAAAGGAAGCTAAGTAAGAAAATTATTTACACTCCTCCCCTTTTTTTTGTCTATAGAAACGGGGATAAACTCCTGCTCTATGGACCGAATGGCTCTGAGACGGACTGCTATCATTACAGTCCACTGAGATCAAAATATCATCATTGCTATATTTTAGAGCTGCCAAGTTTTATCACGTTTTTCTAGACCGTTGTACATTTGAATGCTTTGTCTCCCTGTCCTGTACATGACAAAAATGGCCACCTGGCTCTCCATGGGTTTCTATTGTTTTTATTTTTATCATCATTTTTTGATACCTATTTTTAGAATTTCCAACCATAATATTGCCATTCTTACATTTAATCCGACTACAACTAAAAATGTCCAAAACAAAATTCTTTGAACGTGCATTCTCTTTTTTGTTCTAGACTGATGACAGAACATTTTAGAATAACTTTTCCTTAATATTTCAAATTTAACATTGAAATTTCTTAAATTTCTCATATCATCTGTCTTGTCATGCACCATTGAACACGTTTGGTGGAGATTGTTATTTATTTATTTATTCATTTACCGCAGTAGGAAGCACAAAGGTATTGATGAGACAATCTGACAACTGTTCCTCTTTCTCTCTTACAGGAAGTGAATGGAGGCGTGTTAAAGAAACTTTGCCCTGACCATCTGGTAGATAGTTCTATCAAAGCCAATGTGACGTGTGCTTGCTACAGTTATAATGGGACCGGTAAGAATGATGAGAAATGTTGGGTATGATGGCCAAGTGCCAGATGAAAACAGAATTAAAACTCACGGGGTCCTGTGCCTAATTCGGGATCCAACCGACACACGACACCCTCTGCCTGGCTGAGAGAGAGAGAGCAAGAGATCAACGAGCCGTCACACTAGCCTCTCAGGCATCTGGCCACATAAAAATAATATGGATATCGAACTCGTCCCTATCATGCAGACTCGGTTCTCTCAACATGTCAGGGGATCACAAACGAGGCTGGCCGACAAACCCTACAAACTTTTTAATGAGGGAGCAGTTATAAGCTATATCTCCTAAAAATCTCTGCAGCTCAGTGCTTTGTATTTATGGTTCATTGGAGTTCTGGTTTCTGGTCTCTTGGGAGATCCATAGATTAATTAATTGTACTTACATTAATGGATATTATATGAGGAGCTGCAGTGGAGAACAATTCTTGTAAAAGGAAAATAGGCATGTTTTTCGTTTTTTAATTATATTTATTATGGGAAATATTTATTAGATTTGGAAAGAAAATACATCTAAAATGTGGTCAGTTATACAACTTTGGTCTGGCGTTTTAATGGTGGACTTTGGTGGACACCCTGCTGTAATGGACATTGCTGGTATTGCTACGACATTCATACAATGACCTATAGTGGACATCACTGGTATTGTGGAGACATTCATACAATGACCTATAGTGGACATCACTGGTATTGTGGAGACATTGACACAATGACCTATAGTGGACATCACTGGTATTGCTACGACATTCATACAATGACCTATAGTGGACATCACTGGTATTGTGGAGACATTCATACAATGACCTATAGTGGACATCACTGGTATTGCTACGACATTCATACAATGACCTATAGTGGACATCACTGGTATTGTGGAGACATTCATACAATGACCTATAGTGGACATCACTGGTATTGCTACGACATTCATACAATGACCTATAGTGGACATCACTGGTATTGCTACGACATTCATACAATGACCTATAGTGGACATCACTGGTATTGTGGAGACATTCATACAATGACCTATAGTGGACATCACTGGTATTGCTACGACATTCATACAATGACCTATAGTGGACATCATTGGTATTGTGGAGACATTCATACAATGACCTATAGTGGACATCATGGTATTGTGGAGACATTCATACAATGACCTATAGTGGACATCACTGGTATTGTGGAGACATTCATACAATGACCTATAGGGGGACATCACTGGTATTGTGGAGACATTCATACAATGACCTATAGTGGACATCATGGTATGTGGAGACATTCATAAATGACCTATAGTGGACATCACTGGTATTGTGGAGACAATTCATACTCATATCGACCTATAGTGGGACATCATGGTATTGGTACGACATTCATACAATGACCTATAGTGACGGAAGCATCATCATGTTGTATTGTGGAGAAATTCATTACAATGACTATAGTGGACATCACTGGTATTGTACGACATTCATACAATGACCTATATGTGGACATCACTGGTATTGTGGAGACATTCATACAATGACCTATAGGGGGCATCACTGGTATGCTAGAATTCATACAAACCTATAGTGGAGACATTATAGCATTGCACATACCTATAGTGGACATCACTGGTATTGCTACGACATTCATACAATGTACCTTATAGTGGACATCACTGGTATGTGGAGACATTCAACAATGACCTATAGTGGACATCACTGGTATTGCTGACGCAGCATTCATACAATGACCTATAGTGGACTCACTGGTATTGCTGGAGACATTCATACAATGACCTTATAGTGGACATCACTGGTTAATGTGGAGACATTGAACAATGACCTATAGTGGACATCATGGTATTGCTACGACATTCATACAATGACTATAGTGGACATCATGGTATTGTGGAGACATTCATACAATGACCTATAGTGGACATCATGGTATTGTGGAGACATTCATACAATGACTATAGTGGACATCTTGGTATTGTGAGACATTCATACAATGACCTTAGTGGACATCATGGTATTGTGGAGACATTCATACAATGACCTATAGTGGACATCACTGGTATTGTGGAGACATTCATACAATGACCTATAGTGGACATCATTGGTATTGTGGAGACATTCATACAATGACCTATAGTGGACATCACTGGTATTGTGGAGACATTCATACAATGACCTATAGTGGACATCACTGGTATTGTGGAGACATTCATACAATGACCTATAGTGGACATCATTGGTATTGTGGAGACATTCATACAATGACCTATAGTGGACATCACTGGTATTGTGGAGACATTCATACAATGACCTATAGTGGACATCATTGGTATTGTGGAGACATTCATACAATGACCTATAGTGGACATCATGGTATTGTGGAGACATTCATACAATGACCTATAGTGGACATCATGGTATTGTGGAGACATTCATACAATGACCTATAGTGGACATCACTGGTATTGTGGAGACATTCATACAATGACCTATTAGTGGACATCACTGGTATGTGGAGACATTCATACAATGACCTATAGTGGACATCACTGGTATTGTGGAGACATTCATACAATGACCTATAGTGACATCATGGTATTGTGGAGACATTCATACAATGACCTAATTAGTGGACATCACTGGTATTGCTAGACATTCATTACAATGACCTATAGTGGACATCACTGGTATTGTGGAAACATTCATACAATGACTATAGTGGACATCATGGTATATGGAGACATTCATACAATGACCTATAGTGGACATCATGTATTGTGGACATTCATACAATGACCTATAGTGGAATCATGGTATTGTGAGACATTCATACAATGACCTATAGTGGACATCACTGTATTGTGGAGACATTCATACAATGACCTATAGTGGACATCTTGGTATTGTGGAGACATTCATACAATGACCTATAGTGGACATCATGGTATTGTAGACATTCATACAATGACCTATAGTGGACATCATGGTATTGTGAGACATTCATACAATGACCTATAGTGGACATCATGGTATTGTGGAGACATTCATACAATGACCTATAGTGGACATCACTGGTATTGGTAGACATTCATACAATGACCTATAGTGGAATTCATTGGTATTGTGGAGACATTCATACAATGACCTATAGTGGCATCACTGGTATTGCTACGACATTCATACAATGCCCATAGTGGACATCACTGGTATTGTGGAGACATTCATACATGACCTATAGTGGAATCACTGTATTGCTACGACATTCATACAATGACCTATAGTGGACATCACTGGTATTGGAGACATTCATACAATGACCTATAGTGGACATCACTGGTATTGTGGAGACATTCATACAATGACCTATAGTGGACATCACTGTATTGTGGAGACATTCATACAATGACCTATAGTGGACATCTTGGTATTGTGGAGACATTCATACAATGACCTATAGTGGACATCACTGGTATTGCTGACGACATTCATACAATGACCTATAGTGGACATCATGTATGTGGAGACATTCTACAATGACCTATAGTGGACATCACTGGTATTGTGGAGACATTCATACAATGACCTATAGTGGACATCATGTTGTGGAGACATTCAACAATGACCTATAGTGGACATCACTGGTATTGGAGACATTCATACAATGACCTATAGTGCATCATTGGTATTGTGAGAATCATACAATGACCTATATGGACATCATGGTATTGGAGACATTCATACAAGGACATAGTGACATCATGTATTGGGAGACATTATACAAGACCTATAGGACATCATTGGTATTGTGGAGACATTCACAGACTATAGTGGACATCCTGGTATTGTGGAGACATTCATACAATGACCTATAGTGGACATCATGGTATGTGGAGACATTCATACAATGACCTATAGTGGAATCATGGTATTGTGAGACATTAACAATGACCTATAGTGGACATCACTGGTATGGAACATTCATACAATGACCTATAGTGGACATCACTGGTATTGTGAGACATTCATACAATGACCTATAGTGGGCATCACTGGATTGCTACGACATTCATACAATGACTATAGTGGACATCATGTATTGTGGAGACATTCATACAATGACCTATAGTGGACATCACTGGTATTGCTACGACATTCTACAATGACCTATAGTGGACATCACTGGTATTGAGACATTCATACAATGACCTATAGTGGACATCACTGGTATGTGGAGACATTCATACAAGACCTATAGTGGACATCACTGGTATTGCTACGACATTCATACAATGACTATAGTGGACATCATGTATTGTGGAGACATTGCACAATGACTATAGTGGACATCACTGGTATTGTAGACATTCTACATACCTAGTGGACATCATGGTATTGTGGAGACATTCAACAATGACTATAGGACATCATGGTATTGTGAGACATTCATACAATGACTATAGTGGACATCACTGGTTTGAGACATTCATACAATGACCTATAGTGGACATCACTGGTATTGGAGACATTCATACAATGACCTATAGTGGACATCACGGTATGTGGAGACATTCATACAATGACCTATAGTGGACATCATTGGTATTGTGGAGCATTCATACAATGACCTATAGTGGACATCATGGTATTGTGGAGACATTCATACAATGACCTATAGTGGACATCATGGTATTGTGGAGACATTATACAATGACCTATAGTGGACATCATTGGTATTGTGGAGACATTCATACAATGACCTATAGTGGACATCATGGTATTGTGGAGACATTCATACAATGACCTATAGTGGACATCACTGGTATTGTGGAGACATTCATACAATGACCTATAGTGGACATCATTGGTATTGTGGAGACATTCATACAATGACCTATAGTGGACATCACTGGTATTGCTACGACATTCATACAATGACCTATAGTGGACATCACTGGTATTGTGGAGACATTCATACAATGACCTATAGTGGACATCACTGGTATTGTGGAGACATTCATACAATGACCTATAGTGGACATCATTGGTATTGTGGAGACATTCATACAATGACCTATAGTGGACATCATTGGTATTGTGGAGACATTCATACAATGACCTATAGTGGACATCACTGGTATTGTGGAGACATTCATACAATGACCTATAGTGGACATCATTGGTATTGTGGAGACATTCATACAATGACCTATAGTGGACATCATTGGTATTGTGGAGACATTCATACAATGACCTATAGTGGACATCACTGGTATTGTGGAGACATTCATACAATGACCTATAGTGGACATCACTGGTATTGTGGAGACATTCATACAATGACCTATAGTGGGCATCGGTAGTATTGCAACGAGGAGCATGTGAAGGGAGTAAGAACTTGATATTTTGCCTACATTTTATTGAAATCTCATCTATTGTCCAAAATTTATTCAAAGTACTTCCAGATCTACCGGTCATTGCTGGGTGGACTGGGTTCAATTCCAGTCCCTTCGCATTTGAAACGAGTGCCCTACCAACTGAACCATTGGGTATGATGTATCAAATTTCTCATTTCATCCCTGGCTTTCTTTATTTTCAGAAATCATCGGCTCCTACAACGATGAGGACATTTACATGTTTGACAACCAACACTCGGACGGCTCGAATTACAGCCATCGCTATCGTGGCCACCGGAACAATGCAACGGGTAATTTACAGCTGGAACTCTTTTATTCAACGTTGTTAATTTTCTGTATATTTACGGAATTCAGTTTATTATAAACCCTCAATATATTTTTCAATCACTTGTTAAATGGAAAAAGTAAGTACAAGAAGTCTTTTTACAGGAGGTCAGCACTCAGAAAGGGGTCGTCGGTCAATGTGTTTGTGTGCCTCCCGAATTGGCAACCCTGTTTATTCCATTGAATTGGCTTGTGGCTTGTGGCTTGTGGCTTTGTGGACAGATACAGATCTGAACAAGTCTGTATCAAACAATGGAGGAAGACGGAATCTTTAAAAATGGTTTTCTTCTTGTATTTTTCTTTCTTGCTTTGTCTGGACTGTTTCATACAGACTTTTTAAGATTTTCATCTTTTATACCAGTGCCTGCTCCCTAATTTCTCAATGTGAAAGCTTTATGTACAGATTGGGTGGGGTCTCCAGACCTCCCATGGTGGGCAGAGAGGTCACTAGCTGTGTCTTCTATCCTCCATATCTGTTTTTCTTTCCATTGCTCTCTGTCTTTGTTCTGAAATTAGATTGCTCTTTTTTTCTTCTAGGTCCTGGCTGGTATCCTTAGCTGTTAGTGAGACAATCAAATGTGTAGTTCCTATTTATTTTAAAAGGGCTATCTATTTTTCCTCACTTATGTACTTTTATAGTTATTAGTTTTGAATATATTGTACTTTGTAAACATTTGGGTGTATCCTCTGGAATCTTTTGCTTGTGTCTGGATGTAAATAGAATTGTGGTGAAATCTTCAGTTCTCTATATGAACCAGTCCCCATTACGAACCAGATCCCCTTTCTCTTCCTTTTATATTCATATCAACAACTTTGCCTCTATCATCTTCCATTTTACTGGTGCTGAAATGACCTAAGATTGCCGTAAAAATCAGAAAACCAAAACTAAACATTTATAGACAGAGAGAATGACAGTAGAAAACCGTTAAAACAACTTATAATTTTCTGGAAAAATTGAGAGAGAAAAAATAGCAGTGAGAGGGTTAATAGAAAAACGATGTTACCTTTTTTTCTGACATAAGCAACACTGTTAACAACCAGGTACTCATTTTACACCTGAGTAGAGTGAGAGAATGTGAGTAAAGAACCTTTTCCAAGGACTCAGTTGTGCCGCTCATAGCAGGACTTGAAGACACTGGACCTTCTGGCCTAAAGTCCTGTGTCTTACCACTTGACCAGATCGCCTCTAGATAAGAACATTTATGCGCCCAATTTCCACCGACATACCATACCGGATACGCTTAACCATAACCTTCCAGGAGACTTTACAAAATGCTGAATCCTTTGTGTTTTATGACTTTGCACATTTTTTTTACAATATCAGGCTACAGGCGGCTTTCTCATTGACAAGTGTTGTATAAATATGTTCGTTTATCCCCCCCCCCCCCTCCCCCATGACACAATCATCTTTCTACCTCTATCTCTCTCCCCCCCCCTCTCTCTCTCTCTCTCTCTCTCTCTCTCTCTCCATCTCTCCGTCTCTCTCATCCCCCACCACCCATGATTAGTCAAAGGTGTCAACTTCTATGGACCCAAGTCAGAGTTCATCGTCAGTGGTAGTGACTGTGGCAATTTGTACATCTGGGAGAAGGAGACGGAAGCCATCATCACTTTCCTGGAAGGAGACAGAGCTGGTGTGGTGAGTCACCTTTCAATTCTCAATCACCACAAAATTGAGCACACATGGTATGACACACGTGTGTTCAGTAAATGGCCGGATGACTCTTGATAAAAAATGACACTTGAAGGCTCTCTGGAGGCTAACACATAAAGAGAACTTGTTTCTGATACATTTCCTTTTATAGCCAAAATGGGCAACAACTACAAATTACAAGGGCAATGAACTACCAACAATATAGGTAAACACACATAGATAGTATAAATCACACAACATTGACACCCGGAAATAAAACGGACCAACACACAACTATGTGTAACTTTGAACGTTTAGAGTCTGGTTAATACAGTTTAGTGAGAATTACTCATAAACGCGGATGACAAAAAGCAATAACAAAGACCTGAGTGACGTCAACTTCATACCTTGCCTCCTCATTTAAGATCAAAATACCCAGAATCCACTTTTAAACCAAATCTGAAAACAATGCTTATATGGAAACGCCTTTGAAAATTTTCATTATTTATACCTTTTATTTCTTTTTTATTTGAATATACTTTTACATTTAAATATGTTTAGTGGTGTAATCTGTGGCTGATGTCATTTGTGGGTCCATTTTATTTATTTATTTATTTATTATTATTATTATTATTATTATTATTATTATTATTATTATTATTATTATTATTATTATTATTATTATTATTATTATTATTATTATTATTATCATTATTATTATTATTATTATTATTATTATTATCATTATTATTATTATTATTATTATTATTATTATTATTATTATTATTATTATTATTATTATTATTATTATTATTATTATTATTATTATTATTATGAAATAAATAAATATTAATTTAGTTGCTATTGAACCCTCAGATTAACGTTTTGGAACCTCACCCCAGCCTTCCTATCCTGGCCACTAGTGGTCTGGACCACGAGGTCAAACTGTGGATGCCCTCTCAGCCAGATCCAAAAATAGACACGCCCAGGCTCAAAAAGGTAGGATGGCAGATTACGGTTGGAGGGAACTGGGATATTTGGGGATTTATGCTTTGTTTTTTTCTGTTATGTTTTTAAATCATATTATGTGAAGGGATATTTTGTTCAGATAAAGATCTGAACAAGTGTGTATGAAAGGGGCCAGACAAAGGGAAAAAGAAAAATGCCATCTCAAAAAATCAGTCGACCTCGACTCTACTCCCACTCCAGGAAGACTGATTTTGTTTTGGTAAAACTGGATTGTGAGGAGAGACGAGCAGGAGTTGGATCAACACAGCATCGTCTTCATTTTGTTTTGGTAAAACTGGATTGTGAGGAGAGACGAGCAGGAGTTGGATCAACACAGCATCGTCTTCATTTTGTTTTGGTAAAACTGGATTGTGAGGAGAGACGAGCAGGAGTTGGATCAACACAGCATCGTCTTCATTTTTTTTGGGTAAAACTGGATTGTGAGGAGAGACGAGCAGGAGTTGGATCAACACAGCATCGTCTTCATTTTGTTTTGGTAAACCTGGATTGTGAGGAGAGACGAGCAGGAGTTGAATCAACACAGCATTGTCTTCATTCCTATGTAGCTCTTTAATTTAAATTATGCCCCTCTATCATCAACGCTATCGACAAGTTTTGTAATTTCAGTCGGTCACATGACCCCTGTTTTCATTAAAAGCCTCCATGATGTATTGGAGTTTTGCACAAAAATATGCACGTTAGCATCGGATATACGTTTAGTGTTCTCAGATATTTTTCATACTTTCACTATTCGCTACTTTGATTAAAAGGTATTCAATCAGAAAATTAAATGCTTATGAAGATTGAACATAAAAATGATTATTTCCCTTTATTGATTTGTGAAATATAAACTAAACTCGATCCTTTAAAAAAGATAAATTTGATCTGTTTTGTTTTTTGTTTTGTTTTCAAGCAAGCTTTTACGCGGTTTAGGTTTAAGAGGAATGAGTACACTCCCTTTTTAGATTTGTTTATCTTGTCAAAGTATATAGGTAGGAATTCTCTGCTTTAAAATGTATTTATCTTGTCAAAGTATATAGGTAGGAATTCTCTGCTTTAAGATGTATTTATCTTGTCACAGTATATAGGTAGGAATTCTCTGCTTTAAGATGTATTTATCTTATCACAGTATATAGGTAGGAATTCTCTGCTTTAAGATGTATTTATCTTATCACAGTATATAGGTAGGAATTCTCTGCTTTAAGATGTATTTATCTTATCACAGTATACAGGTAGGAATTCTCTGCTTTAAGATGTATTTATCTTATCACAGTATATAGGTAGGAATTCTCTGCTTTAAGATGTATTTATCTTATCACAGTATATAGGTAGGAATTCTCTGCTTTAAGATGTATTTATCTTATCACAGTATATAGGTAGGAATTCTCTGCTTTAAGATGTATTTATCTTGTCACAGTGTATCATATCAAAGAAAATGAGATGCAATCCCCTGCATTTTATCTCATCTCCTTAATTGTTTATCTCAAAACTCTTTCTCGAGTAATAAATATTGTACCAGGTTGGCAGTTATGCATTTCTAAGCATCCTAACTTATTTCAATTATTTTACATTTGTGCTTATGTTTTGGTCCTTCTCCAAGTTAAGGCAGTTGGATTCTTTCTTTATTTTGTCTGTTGTGAAGTTTGGTCTCACTGTGGGAAGTGTCATTTCATAACGATTCAAATGTGCTGGGACTGAAACTAATTATTGGCAACATTTAGACAAGCCTCTGTCATCTTAAACTTGTTCGTGTTAGTAGTAGTAATTTAACAGGCTGACTTTTATATGCTGTAATTCGATGACGTCACAATGATGATTTCCAAATGGGTGAACTGTTGTATTTTTAAAAACTTATTTGGACGACTTGATGCCACATTTGGTTCTTAAATTGCTCGGTAGGATTATTCTTCTAAAGGTAGGATTATTCTTCTAAAGGTAGGATTATTCTTCTAAAGGTAGGATTATTCTTCTAAAGGTAGGATTATTTTTCTAAAGGTAGGATTATTTTTCTAAAGGTAGGATTATTTTTCTAAAGGTAGGATTATTCTTCTAAAGGTAGGATTATTCTTCTAAAGGTAGGATTATTTTTCTAAAGGTAGAATTATTCTTCTAAAGGTAGAATTATTCTTCTAAAGGTAGGATTATTTTTCTAAAGGTAGAATTATTCTTCTAAAGGTAGAATTATTCTTCTAAAGGTAGAATTATTCTTCTAAAGGTAGAATTATTCTTCTAAAGGTAGAATTATTCTTCTAAAGGTAGAATTATTCTTCTAAAGGTAGGATTATTCTTCTAAAGGTAGAATTATTCTTCTAAAGATAGGATTATTCTTCTAAAGGTAGAATTATTCTTCTAAAGGTAGGATTATTCTTCTAAAGGTAGAATTATTCTTCTAAAGGTAGGATTATTCTTCTAAAGGTAGAATTATTCTTCTAAAGTTAGGATTTTTCAGTCCCACATTTTGCTGGGCATCCTGTATATCCTATGGTATGACACTCGCCATTGGACTGAAAGGTCCAGGGTTTGATTCCTTGGAAAAGACTATTTACTCACATTCTCTTACCGTACTCAGATGTAAAATGAGTACCAGTCTATTTTTTAGGACTTATATTCTTCTTTTTTTTTTTGTGAGAGGAGAGTGACAAGTCTCTTCCCATACAAAACTATTTCATACATTTTTTCATGCAAAATTTTCCTCCTTTTTCACTTTTGGTCACCATCAGCTCTGTATTATCTACTGTTATTTTTGTTTTGAATGTAAACATTTGAGTGTATTCCTTTTATTGGGATCCTGTGCTTGTTTCAGGATGAGAGATTTAGGTGATTTCAAACTAAGCACACTGATATTGTGCTCTAAAAATCTACATTTGTTCCCTAATTGAACCCTTCCCGGTTGTCTTTTTCTTGTATGCTTTTAATTGTAAATCTAGAATTTTTGGACTATCCCATTTTTTGCGTAAACTCGTTTTTAACAAACCCTCACAACCATTTTTCATTGTAATATCCAGACAATTCAAAAGAACGTGCGAGAGAGACGGTTGGAGGCTGTGTCGGAACCAACTGTGATGAGTGGACAAATGTTGTGGATGATCATGCGTCACTTCAGGAATACGGCCAGGAGACGGGTGAGCATATGGGATAGGTAGACATTTGGTGTGTTACACGCATAATGTGGGATATGTTAGACATTTGGTGTGTTACACACATAATGTGGGATATGTTAGATATTTGGTGTGTTACACACACAATGTGGGATTGGTAGACATTTGGTGTGACACACACATAATCTGGGATAGGTAGACATTTGATGTGTTACACACATAATGTGAGATATGTAGACATTTGGTGTGACACATACAGAATGTGGGATATGTTAGACATTTGGTGTGTTACACGCATAATGTGGGATATGTTAGACATTTGGAACAAGTAAAACAACTTGACAGTTTTCTATGAATGACAAGTAAAACAACTTGATAGTTTTCTATGAATGACAAGTAAAACAACTTGAAAGTTTTCTATGAATGACAAGTAAAACAACTTGATAGTTTTCTATGAATGACAAGTAAAACAACTTGATAGTTTTCTATGAATGACAAGTAAAGCAGCTTGACAGTTTTCTATGAATGACAAGTAAAACAACTTGAAAGTTTTCTATGAATGACAAGTAAAGCAGCTTGACAGTTTTCTATGAATGACAAGTAAAGCAACTTGACAGTTTTTGGAAGTCATTCCTATAAAAAATACATTTGTTTCTTTCTAATTTCTGGTTCCAATGTCCAGTTACGGGAGGAAGGCCAAGAGTTGTCATCCACTGATGAAGAGGAAGGCAACAGATCTGATGAGTCTGATGCAACAGAGGAAATGAACCAGTGCGCCCAGTCCTAATCCAGCCACTCATCTTTACCAATCAATAATAATTACTGTAAAGCCACCACTGGCATGCATTGACTTTGAATCTATCCGTAACATTCGTAAACTCTTAGCCTCACACTGGCCAAAACATGACGTCACAATACGAGGCGACAATCAACGAAAAAGAAAGTTTAAACGAGTTGTCATTATAAGTGTTAAATTGAAAGGAAACAAATGATCCCATTGGTTGAACGACTGAATATAATCCACTGTTGACCCCCTTTAGTTGGGCGTCGTCTTGTGCCACCATGTCGTTTTATGGACCAGTCAGGAAAGTTGAAATGGTTATCATTTATAGTTGTTCATTTTTTTGCTGTGTCTTTTATCCCTCTATTGCTGTTTTTCCAACTTGCTTTCTGTCTTTGTCTTGGAATGAGATTACTTAGTTTTGTTCTGGTCCTGGACAGAGTCTTTGGCTGGGAGGGAAACAGTCAAACGTATAGTTATAGTTTTAGAAGATGATTTCTTTCCCCTGTAAATCAGCTCTGTTATGTACTGAATACAGTGCAACCCCTGGATAATGACAAACTCCTGGATAATGACATTGACGTCCGGTCCAGATTTTTTTGCTTTATACAGGCCTGTAAATCTTCCGACAATTGTCGGAATTCGGACAGTACGATTTTGCTCTATAAATTCTGACATTGAAAAACAAAACAAAAAAACAACAAAAAGATAAAAATTATTTAAAAATTAAAAAAAAAAAAGAATATATATATATATATATATATATATATATATATATATATATATATATATATATATATATATATATATATATATATATATATATATATATATATATTCGTAACGTCAAAAGACAAAACCAACTAAAAAGTAAATAAAAGTTTTATTTTGTGCCCCGACCAGAGCCTATTAAAAAAAACAACAAACATTGTACTTATCTCGTCAAAGACAAAACAAACCAGCAGCATTCCATCTAGTCAATAATTATCACCACCTCCACACTCCCCGGACGTGTACGTATTCACTGCCTACTGTCTGCACACAGACTGTGTGTCTGTCCGCACGTAGCTAGCTAGTGTGGGTCGCTCGCGTTCGCGAGTCGTCGGTCACACACAACGTACTCAGTAATCAACTAACACACATAGCGTGTTGGGGACCTGGCTGTTTCTTTCTATTGTGCTACCGACACACACACGTCGTTCCGTTCAATTTTTTTCAGGTCCATTCATTATCTCTATTCGGTTGAAAGTGAACCGGAAAAATATGAATGCGAAATAAATATTTTTCTTCGAATGAAAAGGTGATTGAATGCTTATATCGGAAGTTTTCGCTCCTTTGGTCTACGTACGACCAATTCTCTTTTCCTCTATTCTCGCACGACCGTAGTTTTTCAGTTATTTATTAATTCAATTATTCTTCCTATTCAATATTCCTGAAATATTTTGAGATCGCAGTTGCGACTTACTTACCTTGAAGAACAAGACACCAACGGCGATTTCTTCTCTTGCTATGTGATGAAAATTGAGGCACTGGGAATGGCATTTTGTATTTATTGCCAACGTCGTCTTATTTATGGATCGAGAGGAAAGTCGTTTTTCGCAAGGCACGCTGAATCATGTGTTGTTAATCCACTTTTTTGGTTTGGTTGATCTATTTTCGCATCCTCGAACAGTTCAGACAATTTTTTCACCAGCCATTTACAGGCCTGTTTATATTATTAGTAATTAAAACCCCAAAATAGCGAAGTACATTTCAGTCAAACCTCTGTTAAGGGACATTTTCATTTCAATAAAAAATATTTTTCATTGTGTAGTTAATTTTTTGTTGATCAAAATCGATGAGTTTTTCAAGAGGGGACAGAATGTGTGTTTGGCCAAGTCTTATTCTATTTGACAACTTTTAATGTTGAAATTGACCAGAGGACATCTGGCATCAGAAGTAACGGCTAATGGTCTCACGCTACTATATTATTATGATGGTCTATCCTGGCGGTGTATCCGTTGCTCCATTTGTGTACAGTCGCAAGCCTCGTCATAACATAACGCTCGACCAGATGCTCTGCTGCTTCAGATTCTTTGCCACAGCTACAGTGTCATTGCCGACCTCCTATTGCTGATAATCCAGAGGGAATCAAGAATTGAGATGTGTTCCATTGTATTATTAAAGGCCATTTAATTAAACAACTGAGTTCATTCTGGTTTGACAATACACATTGCAGAGTGAAAGCAGTAGGCCCTTTTTTGTCAACTTTGAAAATACACATTCTTGCATGGTTGGAACACGTCTTATAACAGGCACTGGTCCGTGCTGCACATCATTATTATCATGGATCTCTCCATGGTCCGTGCTTCACATCATTATTATCATGGATCTCTCCACACCCCCTTTTCCTGCCATCTGGAAAACTCCAGAATAACGACACCCCTGGATAACGACATCATTTTCCAGTCCCGAGTGATGTTGTTATTAGGAGGTTGCACTGTATATTATGATTGATAAGTGTTAACATTTGAGTGTGGGCCACTTAGTGGGATCCTGTGCTTTTGTCTGGATCAGACTTTTAGGTGATCTTAAACTTATTACTTTGACAGTGTTGTAATCTACATCCATCCCGTTTGACCCAGTCCCCTTTTGTCTTACTTTTTCTAGGACTCTTTCAATTGTAATTCTATAGCTTTTTTACCATCCCAGTTCCTTCCTTTTTACTGGCTCTGAAACGACCTAAATGTAAAAACTTTAAAAGCAAAACATTTTATCTGTGAGTTTCCCATGGCACGTGTTGGTGTGATGAGTCACCACTGTGAAATATCGTCATCAGTAAATATGTCTTTCTTCTCTCATGGTCTGAATGGATTCGACTCTTCTTGTCTCCATTGAGCTTTTGTCATCATCATCATCATCATCATCATCATCATCATCATCATCATCATCTCATTCTCATCTAATTATTTTTCATCAGTATCATGCCATGGACAATAATTCTTTTCTTTAAACTATATTTTGAACATGGTCAGTTGGCCAATGCGTACATCAATTCAATAACAGTTGGTCTTTGTTTTGTTTTGTTTGGCACAGTCTTGATTGATCAGCCTGACTGGCAGGGATTCTTGACTTCCCATAATGGGCAGGAAGGAAACGTTGAGAGATATTTTTTTCGTTGTAAATCTTCTCTCTGTTACGTATTGTTATATTTGTTCATTTGAATTTATCATGTAAACATTTGAATGTATTCCTCTTAGTGGGATCCTGTGCTGGTGTCTGGATGAGACTTTTAGGTGATCTCAAACTAAGTACCTAATGGAACGCTCTTGAAATCTACATCTATCCCTATTTGTACCATTCCCATTTGTCTTACTTTTATTGTGTGCGATTAATTGTAATCTATAATTTTTTTACCATCCCAATTTCTTCCTTTTTACTGGCGCTGAAATGGCCTAAATATGTCGCAAGCGCCTTACAATACAAGCTTTAAAAACAACATTGACAATGAGATTGAGAATGTCTGACAGATCAGCAACTCGTGATCATCTCATTGCCAGATGAGGTCATCTGTTGTAACTTTGTGGATTGGACTGGACAATCAATGATTCCTTTTTGGGCGTGAAATATTTTCCTGTTGAATTCAATTTGAAATTAAAGTTGCTTAGAAGCCAATACATTTTGACATCTGTTTATCCAGGTTTTTTTTTTTTCCATTATTATATTGGGTTATCCATTTATTAATTGATTTATGTGTTTGTTGCGGGTGGTTGGATGGGAGCATCACCCTTGAATCATATACCTATGATGTTCGCATGGGTGTACGATCTGATAGTGATGTCGTTTCTTCTTCTCTTTACTAGCCTATCCTGCTTCTTTGGTTTGTGATTGTATTTTTGACAGGGGATATTTTTTTTTCTGTAAATCTTCTGCCTGTTTGTCCTTGGTTATTTATAATTTAGCTTATGATATCTTTAGGTTATGATTTTGATTTACATTTGTACTATTTTTGTTAGATTGCTTGTTTTTTTGTTTCAGCGGTCTCTCATATAACCTCAATTGTGTTGGAAGAGACCTAAAGCAACAAACAAACAAAAAAAAAATAAAAAAATATGTGTTTGTTTATTCATTAATTTTTTCATTTATTTATTTATTTATTATTCGTCTTTGCTCGGGTATATTAAATTATTTCATCAATCTAATGAAAGTCCATGTGCCCAAAATGTTGGTGAATTGTGTTTTATTTCATTAAATTTTAATATAGTCTGTTTTGTTTGTTTTTCCACACAATTGCCATCATTGTTATCATTTGATAAGAGTCGCATCAAATTGCCATCATTGTTATCATTTGATAAGAGTCGCATCCAATTGCCATCATTGTTATCATTTGATAGAGTCGCATCCAATTGCCATCATTGTTATCATTTGATAGAGTCGCATCCAATTGACATCATTGTTATCATTTAATGGAGTCGCCATCATTGTTATCATTTGATGGAGTCGCATCCAATTGCCATCATTGTTATCATTTGATGGAGTCGCATCCAATTGCCATCATTGTTATCATTTGATGGAGTCGCATCCAATTGCCATCATTGTTATCATTTGATGGAGTCGCATCCAAAAGCAACTTGAATGGGGCGTCAACTTTAGGCTTTCTGTTTCCTAATCAAGTCAATTTTAACTCGTCTCATTTGTGGAGCCAAAAAAAATAGCTATTGGTCAATATTGACCAAAGGTTGCTTGGGCCTGTTGGTCAGAACTGACAGATGTATTCCCCTGGCCAGTTTGTCAGTGCCCATACTAAATGCCAGAATATCTGAATTGATGCAAAAGAGAATGCCAAACAAGTCATTGGAAAATGCCAAAATTTTCTGGATAAAAAAGCCATTTTTTAAAAGCTTCAATTATTAAACAAGTAAAACATGGCGGTTTTCCGTCAATGACAAAATTGTAAGCTCCTATAATTTTACATTTCCAAATACAAATTTCAATTTTAATCTCCTATAGGTGATCTCAAACTTGGCAGTAATGGCGTCTACATCTGTTCTCTATTTCAACCAATCCTATTTGTCTTACTTCTTTCAACTGTCAATTTGGATTTTCCTTCAATGTTTCTCTGGCACTGATCTGAGCTAAATGTTTCACACTCGCCATAAAACCCTGATAAACAAATATTAAAAACCCAACACGCCCAGAAATAAAAAAGTCTACAGTTGACCTCGTTGTTGTAATGGGCGCGAGATTGTTTGAAATTTAAATATTACAGGAGAGTTGAAATTTGCTGTAAATATGACCTAGTTTTTATGATCTAAATATAGATATTGATAACAATAGGATTGTCTTGTAGTTTGGTGTCACCTATAGCAGTTATCATAGAAATATCTGATTTATGAAATTGAGATGAAAATATGTGACCCACTCTAACAAGGGTATTATATCGGGATGACTTGGAATTGGACTGTTAGGAGGACATTCAGAATTGAAATGATGTGAACTTTGACCTTTGGCATGTGAACTTTGACCTTTTGGCATGTGAACTTTGACCTTTTGGCAATGGAAGAAACTGTATTTATTCTCCACTATGACGAAGAAAGATTAGTCCTGATGTATCGCATTTTTGGTGATAAATTAAATGTCCCGCAGCCATTTCATCCCGACCCCGACCGACAAAATAAAATAATCCGTTTGTAGAGAGTGGGTCACCCATATATGATGTACTATAATAATGTCTGGATTCTAATTCTTTGAAGAAGACTTGAAATGTTCTATAAACGTGTCAGACATGATGTTGTGTTACTGTTGCTGTGTTACATCAGGCCTGTAAATCTTCCGTCTATTGTCGGATTTCCGACAGTACGATTTTGCTCTATAAGTGCTAAAAAAAAAAAAAAAGATAATAGTAAAAATAAAATTCGTAACGTCAAATAACAGAACCAATAAAAAAGAAAATAAAAGACTTTTATTTCGTTCCTCGAAAAAAATTAGATTTTATTCCGTTTCAGATGCCGACAAAACGAAAAAAAAATAGATTTTATTCCGTTTCAAATGCCGACTTTAAAAAAACAAAACAAAAAAAACTTTTTATTTGTCGCATCAAAGACAAAACAAAAAAAAAAGCTATAATATTATCATGTCACCTACACGGTCCGCTAACCGTGGATGTATTCACTGCCTGCCTACTGTGCCACAGCCAGCGAGAGAGAGGTCGCGAAGTTTGCGCGAGTCGTCTTCACACACACACACAAACACACACACACACACACACACACACACACACCTAGTCAGTAAATAACGCACACACAGAAGTGTGTCGAACCGAACCGGAAAGTTTCTCTCTATTTTGCTACCGTCACACATGCATTTCTCCGGTTCTTATTTCTCAGTCTCTATATTTTTTTGGTTCCATCCAGATGTGAGACGGAAATAAATAATGCGAAATAATTATTTTTCTTCGAAATATATATTCTTCTTCGAAAGCTCTCGCACCACCTCCTCTTCTTCTTCTTCGTCTTGGTCTTCATCTTCTTCCTCTTCTTCTTCTTCTTCTTCTTCTTCTTCTTCTTCTTCTTCTTCTTCTTCTTCTTCTTCTTCTTCTTCTTCTTCTTCTTCTTCTTCTTCTATAAGAATTAATCCAAATAAACGAAAGAATCAGCGTAAACATTTAACACAAACAGGAGTGAAGATACACATCCTTCAAAAGGGTAGGAATTGTTCTCTTCCTTATATTTTACAACTAACTCAGACCTGGGCCCTCAAATAATTGGGATTTTTAATTTTTTTTTTTGGTACCATAAAATAAGGACCTCGTTATAAATAAGTAGGGGAAAGTGACATGATTTGACTAGTCAATTGACGTGTCATGTCTGTGTTGTGTCCATATTTTTGTCCTGTTGTGTCTATTTTCGCGTGTTCAAAAAGTTCCGACAATTTTTTCACCAACCATTTACAGGCCTGTACATTGTAAACTGTTGCTGTGTTACATTGTAAACTGTTGCTGTGTTACATTGTAAACTGTTGCTGTGTTACATTGTAAACTGTTGCTGTGTTACATTGTAAACTGTTGCTGTGTTACATTGTAAACTGTTGCTGTGTTACATTGTAAATTAACCTTCAATTAATTCTACACAACATTTACACACATGCCAATCAGGAGTGACAGGTTGGCGTTTTTAGAAGCCGTTTGGCTTGGAAATCTGATATCCTGGGATTTTCTCATTTTAGTTTAGTTTACGGAGTCTGAGTCATTGTTTAAAACCATTATATTGTGGATGATGCATACAGTTTATTTTAGCATCTCCACTTCCAAAGTCACCTGTAATTATGGCTATAAATAGTTCCAGACAGAATCCAAGTTGCGTGGCTGGATGGGGTCTTTTGACCTCCCACTCCCATGGGCTGGATGGGGTCTTTTGACCTCCCACTCCCATGGGCTGGATGGGGTCTTTTGACCTCCCACTCCCATGGGCTGGGTGGGGTCTTTTGACCTCCCACTCCCATGGGCTGGATGGGGTCTTTTGACCTCCCACTCCCATGGGTATGTTTAAATCTGCGCTTTTACAGTCGTTTGTATAAAGTATAAAGAGCATGGGAGAGATTTCACAGCCCTGCGGAGCACCGGTATTTAAAGTTATGTTTTGAAGACATCTCCTCTTACTTGTATATATTGTATTCTATTTGTATGGAAGTCTAGCACCCAGGAGATGATATAAGGATTAATTTTAAAAATAGAAAGTTTATGAGGTCTAACATGGTTATTGATTCGTAATAAAATAAGTTTTTCAAAACATTTCATGACAATTGATGTGAGAGCGACAGGTCTCAAATCATTCATTGATTTTACTTTGTCTTTTTTGGGGACAGGAATTATTTCTGAAGTTTTCCAAATACTAGGGATGGAAGAGCATGAAAAAGACATATTAAAAATATAAATAAAATGTAGCATGATTGTTCTGCACACGTTTTCAAAATTCTTCCTTTTATACCGCCCGGTCCAGCTGCCTTCCTTTCATTCAGTCTAGAAAACATAAATTTTGTCTCACACTCACTAAATTCATTCTGGCATTCATCATTCATACATACTGGGTGGGGTTCCCTACCTCCACAGTGGGCAGGGAGGCACTTACCGTGTCTTCTATCCCCTTATATCTGTTTTCCAACATGCTTTCTGTCTTTGTCTTGGTATGAGATTGCTTGGTTTTGTCCCGACCCTGGCCGGAGTCCTTGGCTGGGAGGGAAACAGTCAAATGCATAGTTATTGTTTTGGGAGATGATATTTTTTTCATTGTAAAGCATCTCTCTCTTATGTATTATTATATTTGTTATTTTTAATGTATAATGAAATGTAAGCATTTGAGTGTATTCCTCTTTGTTGGATCTTGTGCTTGTGTCTGGGTGAGACTTATAGGTGATATCAGACTAAGTACATTGATGGTAGGCTCTTTGAATCTACATCTGATCCCTATTTGTTCCCAATTCCCCTTTGTCTTACTCTCTCTTGGGTGCTTTAATTGTAATTCTAGAACTTTTTACTATCCCATTTTCTTCATTTTTACTGGCGCTGATATAACCTAAATGTGTTGCAAGCGCCGTAAAACCCTTAAAAACAAACAAAACATCATCATTCAGACGCTCTATCAGTAATTTTTTAGTCTTTTTAATTTCGTATTCATTATTGGTAGAATCAAAACGGGCATAAAATTTGTTCAGATCATTTAAATCGATATTGTCGGGTATTTTAGATTTGCTTTCATTGTAATTGATAATTGTTTTCATGCCTTTCCAAGTTGTTTTAATGTCGCCTGATTGGAAACTTCTCTCTACTTTTGTTTTGTAACGTTCCTTACATTTAATAATTTCTTCTTTGATTTCTCTTTGTTTCATCTTTAGTTCATCTTTGATACCATTTATAAATATATGCTTTTTCTCATTTAAAAGGGATTTCAGTTCTTTTGTTATCCATGGTTTATTATTTGGATAACATTTAACTTCTTTTCTTTCACACACTTGTTGCTCACAAAACTTTATATACTCGGACACACAATCATTAAGTTCATTCACACCCTCACACGCGTCAATAAAAAACATTCCAATAAGTACACTCGAAGCAGCCACGCAACTCCTCACACACACTGTCGTTCATGACCTGAACACACTTCAATATGATTGGGCAAACAGTTTAAAAGTTATGCAACTTTAAACATTGTTTAATTTGTTACATTTCAAACGTACACTACTCAACACTGACAGATAACTCCATTTTTTCAATACTGCGACTGTATTAAAAGTTAGAAATTATTGCATCAAAAATGTTAAAGATTCAAATTAACATGACGTAAAAATTGCAAAAGTAACCAATTAAAAAAAAAATTCGTTAAAATTTCCAATAAAGGCACACATGCATAAATAACAATCAAATAAAGCCATTAAAAAAACCCAAAAAAAAACAAACACTTGGATAAAATAAAATTAATTCACCAAAATACAATCACTGATTCAAATTTGATTGTGGAAAAATGTGAGGATAAACAAGGAATATTTAGAATTCACAGAAAATTAAAAAATGAAAGAACGCAATAAATTCTTCTTCTTCTTCTTGGTTCCATGCCTGGTCCAGGCTTCGGATACTGCATGAATTATCTCTCTCCATTCCTCCCTGTCTCTTGCTTTTTCAAACAGCTCTTGGATTGTTAGGTTGGTGAAGCCCTTCAGTTGGTCTATGAGTGTTTTTCTTTGTCTCCCCCGGGCGCGTTTACCAGGTATTTTTCCACAACTTGCCAGGTATTCATTCTTATCTTTCCTTACTATGTGTCCGAAAAAGGATAGCTGTCGATCCACTATTAAGGGCATTAGTTTCCTTTGTTGGTATGTTTGTTTTAGCACTTCTTCGTTCGTTTTGTGTGCAGTATACGATATTCTCTGCATCCTTCTCAAGCACCACATTTCAAAAGCCTCAATGTTCTTTTGTGTTTCTGCATTTGTAGTCCAGCTTTCGCATCCGTATAACAAGATTGGCCACACGTAGCACTTCAAGACTCGGAATCTCGGAATCGCAATAAATTACAGACATCAAAAAACAGTCACATTGAAGTTTGCTATCAAATCTAACAAATAATAAATCATGAAATCAAATATAACTTTGTGGCATTTTTATTTTGTTAAACTCGAAATGTTGGACTTTCTATGAAACCAGCCGCCTTTCATGACACAACTTTCAAAAACCGTGTTCCTTTTATGGAGGATTTCGCCTTTGGGACATCGGGTTGTCAACAACATGAATTATACCAAACAACGGATATCACTCAAATTCTGACACAAAACAAAAGAGAACTTTTCTCCTGCAAACAGAATTTTTAGCTAAAACAAAAGAAAGACCTTTCTTTGGTCGTTATTCTGTCATTGTGAATAAATCGAATCCTTGGCGTTGTTCAGTTCAGTCTCCATCGAAAGTGCCAAATTGGTATCATCAAAACATTGTCATTTCCGATGAAAGATGTCTAGAGTGAATCAATTTAACTTTTATTTCTATCAAAACTGGTCAAACATATTTGATATTTTTAGAAAGAAGGAAAATATAACTTTTTAACAGTGCTAGAAATGTGTTCCCGACTCAATTATGAAGCAAATGCCGGCAGTTGCAAAAGAAATATTTCAATTTTAAAATTCCCGCTGACGTCAAAATGACAAGGATTGGAGTAGGTAATCGAACCCTTGTCTATCGCCACTTACTTTCTACCAGAACTACCAGGCCCAACAACCCAATCGTCACCGCTGGATGAACAGGGGGGGGGGGGAGAATGGGATAATAAAACGTTCTAGAATTACAATTAAATCACCCAAGAAAAAGGAAGACAAAGGGGAATTTGTTCAAAAAGGAAACAGATGTAGATTCCAGGAGGATACTGTCAATGTGCTTAATTTGAGATCACCTAAATGTCTCATCTCGACTCGAGCACATGTCCTCAATAAGAAGAATACACGCAAATGTTTACAAATCTTATGTAAAATAAAAAAAAAATGAATACAAGGCATAATAGAGAGATGATTGACAAATATCGACCTACTTATAGATTTGACTGTTTCCTTCCCAGTCCCAGCCAGGGGATTGACCAGAGCCAGGACAAAACCAAGTCATCACATTTCAAGACAAAGTAAAGACAGAATGCAAGTTGGAAAACAGATATCAGCGGATAGAAGACACAGTTAGTGCCTCCCTGCCCACAATGTTTTGTTTTTATGTTTTTAAGGGTTTTACGGCGCTTGCAACACATTAAGGTCATATCAGCGCCAGTAAAAAGGAAGAAAATGGGATAGTAAAACGTTCTAGAAAAGGGAAGACAAAGGGGAATTGGTTCAAATAAGAAACAGGTGTAGATTCCAAAAGCACTTTATCAAAGTGCTTAGTTTGAGATCACTAAAAGTCTCATCCAGACAAGCACAGGTCTCCGCTAAGAGGAACACACTCAAATGTTTTACAAATCATATATTATATAAAGAAAGCACAATACAGTGCATAACAGAGAGATGATTTACAATGAAAAAAATATCTCCCAAAACTAACTATACATTCGACTGTTTCCCTTTCAGCCAGGGCATCTGGCCAGGACCAGGACAAAACCAAGTAATCTCATTCCAAGACAAAGACAGAAAGCATGTTCGAAAACAGATATAAGGGGATAGAAGACACAGTATGTACCCCCCTGCCTACTATGGGAGGTCAGGAACCCCAGTCAGATATAGGGGGATAGAAGACACAGTATGTACCCCCCTGCCCACTATGGGAGGACAGGAACCCCAACCAGATATTGTAATCCAACAGGTACAAATAAAAACAAAACAATAACATTAACAATAAAATAAGACAAGCGGAAAAGGCCTGCATGGCACAGAATTAAGTATCGTGTAAAACAATAAAAACTTGACATGGCACATGAATTTGACATGATGATAAAAATTTCGTACATAAGAGAGAATTTACAAGGAAAAAAAGATCATCTCCCAAAACTGGAGCCATGCATTCCCTCCCCGCAAAAGGATTCCGGCCAGGGCCAGGACATAGACAGACAGCAAGTTGGAAAACAGTTATACGGAGGTAGAAGACACAGTAAGTGCCTCCAATACATTTAACTATTTCTGTCTCAGCCATCGACTGCAGCCTAGGACAGGACAAAACTAAGTTATCTCATTTCAAGACAAAAACAGAAAGCAAGGTGGATAAGAGATATGGAGAGATAGAAAACACATTAGGTACTCGTGATAAATCCGCCCATCAATGGGAAAGTCGAACACTCCACACACATTGACTATAACACACATTGACTATTACACACATTGACTATAACACCAATTGACTATTACACACATTGACTATAACACCAATTGACTATTACACACATTGACTATAACACACATTGACTATAACACACATTGACTATTACACACATTGACTATAACACACATGGACTATAACACACATTGACTATAACACCAATTGACTATTACACACATTGACTATAACACACATTGACCATAACACACATTGACTATAACACACATGGACTATACAGTGCTGGATGTATTCTAGCACAATGTTGGAAAAGCCAAAAAGCTTACAAGAATCTGAGCATGCCGAAATCATGGGAGGTAAGAAATACATTTAGTCACCCAGTACCAGCGTGTTGTGCGGCAGAGTGTGCTGGAATTCAGCGTGCTAGAATCCAGCGACTACTGTACTTAGTAAATAGTTTATCATGTCTTTATCATTCAGTGACAGCCTGTCCAAAGCCATCAACAAAAAAGAATATAACAATAACAGCTTGGACAAAGACCAAAATCCACAAACACAGTTTCAGGTCTTCACCAAATAGAATCTTGTGTGAATTAATTATCATAGAAAGAAGATGTCACAATATATCATTACAAATCAAAATAAGTTTTACAAGTAATCCAAATTATGCTAATATGAACAGTTCCAAAACTGCATCCCCCCTCCCCCAGATAATCTTAACACCCCTCCTCCTACCCCAGATACTCCAATCCCCCTCCCCTTTCCCAGATACTCTAGATACATAGAAAGATAACATGTGGACACATAGAAATATAACATGTGGACACATAGAAATATAACATGTGGACACATAGAAATATAACATGTGGACACATAGAAATATAACATGTGGACACATAGAAATATAACATGTGGACACATAGAAATATAACATGTGGACACATAGAAATATAACATGTAAACACATAGAAATATAACATGTGGACACATAGAAATATAACATGTGGACACATAGAAATATAACATGTGGACACATAGAAATATAACATGTGGACACATAGAAATATAACATGTGGACACATAGAGATATAACATGTGGACACATAGAAATATAACATGTGGACACATAGAAATATAACATGTGGACAAATAGAAATATAACATGTGGATACATAGAAATATAACATGTGGACACATAGAAATATAACATGTGGAAACATAGAAATATAACATGTGGACACATAGAAATATAACATGTGGACACATAGAAATATAACGTGTGGATACATAGAAATATAACATGTGGACACATAGAAAGATAACATGTGGACACATAGAAATATAACATGTGGATACATAGAAATATAACATGTGGACACATAGAAATATAACATGTGGATACATAGAAATATAACATGTGGACACATAGAAATATAACATGTGGACACATAGAAATATAACATGTGGATACATAGAAATATAACATGTGAACACATAGAAATATGACATGTGGACACATAGAAATATAACATGTGGATACATAGAAATATAACATGTGGACACATAGAAATATAACATGTGGACACATAGAAATATGACATGTGGACACATAGAAATATAACGTGTGGATACATAGAAATATAACATGTGGACACATAGAAATATAACATGTGGATACATATAAATATAACATGTGTTGATATAGAAATATAACATGTGATCACATGTAACACAAAATCACATATAAATATAATAATTGATTGCATAGTAATATAACATGTGATCAAATAGAAACACAGTGGTAATCGCCTAAATGACTGGTGGTTGGAAGCAGAAATAACAGGCATTTAGGTGGTTGTTTTTTTTTTAAGGGTTTTATGGCGCTTGCAACACATTAAGATCATATCAGCGCCAGTAAAAAGGAAGAAATTGGGATAGTAAAAAGTTCTAGAATTACAATTAAGGCATCCAAGAAGAAGGCAGACAAAGGGGAATAGGTTCAAATAGGGAACACAGATGTAGATTCCAAGAGCACACTATCAGTGCACTTAGTTTGAGATCACCTAAAAGTCTCATCCAGACACAAGCAAAGGTCCCCACTAAGAGGAATACACAATTACAAATCATATACAATACATAAACAAAACATAATACGTGCATAACAGAGAGATGATTTACAAGGGAAAAAATATCATCTCCCAAAACTTACTAACATTTTAGTTTTTCCCTCCCAGCCAGGGCCAGGACAAAACCAAGTGATCTCGTTCCAAGACAAAGACAGAAAGCATGTTGGAAAACAGACATAGGGGGATAGAAGACACAGCATGTACCCCCCTGCCCACTATGGGAGGTCAGGAACCCCACCCAGGCATTTAGGTGTAACGGGCATTTAGACGAATTGATCCACATCATGACAAATATAGATAGACATCATATAGTTATAGCAATGACCTTCAAAAGTTTTGTTTTCTATTTTTGTAGGAAATACTACTCTTAAATCAAAGCCCTTTCTCCACTGCGTAAAGATCTTTTTAAATTTTGAAAATCCATTAATATATAACAAAGTTATGCAGTTTCAAAGATGTCATGTTTATTTGGATGACTCACAAAAAGAAAAAAAATACGGGAAATATGGGACGCTTTTTCTGCGTTTTATTCTGGTTTGTGTCTGTATCTCGCTTAATACGTGGAATTAGATATTGAAACTTGGCAATTTTATGGCAAAATTATCAGAAAATATGATGAAGACATCAGAATTCTAACTTGTATAATTTTAGAGCTGTATGGCTAGGGTCAACTATAAATTTGTTTTAAAATATACATAATATTGATCATTTGGAACTTTTCCGAAGTGTAATCTTGTGTCTACAACCCATACAAATGACACGAAAAATGCCTGCTGAATTATTATCAATCAGTCCCGTGAGACCATGGCTTATGTTAGTTCTAGTATTTATTTGAGAGAGAGAGAGAGAGAGAGAGAGAGAGAGAGAGAGAGAGAGAGAGAGAGAGAGAGAGAGAATGTGTTAATCTCCTCTCCCTATGACATAACAATGAAACAATACCGTAATTTTAAAAAAGCGCGCGAGGATTTGTGTCATCCGTCGTCGCGAACAAGGTTGCCAGATGGCCACGTGTGTGGCCAAATATATAATTTTGTTTCTTTTTTTTTACATTTTATTCATCTATGTTTGTCTCAGTGACATTTATCCTTCTTCCTCTTCCAGTGTCATCTCATGGGTTGAGGTCGACTTGAAATGACACGCCAATCTTCCCTGTTGACGGCTTGCTGACTGCATTCGGCTGCCGACAATCCTGTCCATGTCCTCACATCATCTATCCAAGTTCTTGCTGGCCTGCCTCTTCCTCTTTTCCCCTCAACTCTACCCTCAAGAATGTCCTTGTTGACAGTTTGATGGCATCTTAGGTGTCCAAAATACTTTAGTTTTCTTGTTTTTATTACTTTCATTAGGGTCGGTCTGATATCAAGGATGTCACAGACTTCTTGATTTGTTTTCTTTTCTTTCCAACTGATTTTTCCAAGGCGACTGAAAGTCCACATTTCAAAGGCCTCAATTCTTTTCTCTATTTGTTTGTTCAAGGTCCATGTTTCTGAGCCGTAGAGAAGTGCTGAGTGGACATAACATTTGAGTATTCTTATTCTCGTTTTCATCTTCGATTGTTGCGAAGTTAAAATGTTATTCAGTTGGCTGAACCTCGACTTAGCTATAGCAATCCCGTTTTTCACTTCCAGCTCATTCTTTCCGTTGTTGGTCATTGTCTGTCCAAGATATTTAAAAGAATCTACTTGTTCGATGTTTTGATTATTAATTTGGACTTTTGCGATTTTTTTCAGGCTTATTTGACATGACCATTACCTTCGTCTTTTGAACATTCATCTCTAGACCCTTTGCTGTACAGTTCAGGTTTACTTGATTTGCAAGGATCTGTAGATTTGTCTCGTTCGATGCCAACAATACTGTATCATCTGCATATCTCAGATTATTTATCCTCCTACCTCCAATAACAATACCTGGAATGTGCTCGGTTTTACGGAAGATAAACTCTGTGTACGGGTTAAATAGATATGGAGAGAGGATACAACCTTGACGAACTCCTCTTTTAATTGGCGTGAAAGGTGACAGATCGCCCTGAATCCTGACGGCTGCTTTTTGATGCCAATATAGATTTGTGATTAGCCGTATATTTTTGCCATCAATGCCTGCCTTTCCCAGACATGTCATTAATTCTCCATGCTGTACCCTATCAAATGCTTTTGCGTAATCGATAAAGCATGCATAGATTTCTTTTTGATGATCAAGGTATTTTTGTGTGATATTATTTAAACAGAAAATTGCTTCTCTTGTCCCATTATTTTTTCTAAAGCCAAACTGTACATCGCCAACTTCATTATCGATGGTAGACCTGATTCTTTCTAGGATGATCTTCAATACTAATTTAGTTACATGGGGCATCAGACTTATTGTGCGGAAATCACTGCAAGTTGTCGCCTTTGGTTTTTTCGGTAGCGTGATGTAAACCGATTTGGCAAGTTCGTCAGGAATATAGCCTGTATTGTAAATACTATTAAAGAGATCTGTTAGTTTCACAATTGAGAATTCTTTCAAAATTTTTAGCATTTCTGTTACAAAGCCATCTTCAACCTCAGCCTTGCCATCTTTCATATTTTTCAAAGCATTTTCTATCTCACATGCGAGTATTGGAGGACCGTCAGTGTTGCTTGGCAAAGGTATTTGGGGCCTGTCATCATCAAATAACTCGCCAATGTATTGACACCATCTTTCCTTTATATCCTCTTTCTCAAATAATATTTTACCATTCTTGTCTTTAATACAGTTATTGTTGTTAGTGGTGCGTTTTTTGCCCGAAATTTGTCTTATTTCCTCGTGGGCTGCTTTTCCATCTAGGCCAAATATTTCGATCATCCTGCATTTGTGGTTAAGCCAATTTTCTTTTGCTATGCGACATTTGTGTTGTATTTTCTTATTCAGCGCTTCATACTCTGATTTGTTCTTTATTTGTTTACGTTCTGACATGAGATCCAAAATTTCTGGTGTCATCCATTGCTTTCTTGTTCTTTTCTCCTTCTTGGGAATATCCTTATTTTCGAATTTTATGCTGTCTTTGAATATGTTCCATTTTATATCAATTTCTTCAATTGCATTTGCTTGTGAGAATTGTTCTTGTGATTCAATAAGTAGTTCATCATATCTGTTCGAAACAGAGACATTATATTCTCCCTGCAATTCTGATGACCATTTTAGACGATCGATGTCCAATTTTTCTAATATCTTTGGTTTTTTAATTTTCTTTAGCTTTAACGTTAGCTTTGCAATAAGTGGGTTATGGTCAGAATTGATATCAGCTCCCGGTATGTTTGGCATGATTTTACACTGTTGCGAAACCTTTTCCTGATCATAATGTGATCTATTTGATTTCTACACCAGTCCCCTGGGCTTTTCCATGTGTATAATTTTCTCTTTGGTTTCTGGAAAAAGGTGTTGGTAACAATCAGCTCATTTTCAATGCAGAATTGAACTAGTCTGTCTCCACGCTCATTTCTAACCCCAAGTCCATATTGGCCAACCACGTCACTTTCCTTCCCGTTCCCAATTTTAGCATTTAGGTCACCCATGACAATTAACACATCCGTTGATTTTACGTGTTTCAACATACTTTGTAATTCTTCGTAGTATATTTCAATGTCCTCATCCGAATAATCACTTGTGGGTGCATATGTCTGGATGATTGACATGTCAAAAGGTCTGGCTCTCAATTTTTTCATCATGTTTCTGGAACTTACAGCATATATACCTATAATATATTTGAAAATGTTAGATTTCACCAGCACACCCACACCATGTTGATGTTCACTACCTCCAGAATAGATAAATATGTGAGTGTCTCTTTTTACAGTACCATCTTCTGTCCATCTGTGCTCATACACTCCTAGGATGTCCACCTTCATCTCATCCGTCTCCTTAATCAAGTTGTCCAGTTTACCTAGTGTATATAATGTCCGGACATTCCATGTTCCAATGCGTTGACATTTCCCTGCATATTTCATACATACATTATCGGACTTCAATCCTCCCGCTGGCTTTAGAGTGACGTCGTCATCCTCGTTTGTACTACTCCCTGAAGAGATTGTCTCTTCCCTGTTAATATTTACAACAGGTATCTCACCCGAAGGGGGCTCAGGGGTATCTGTATAACTTCTATAAACTTTACGTGGCATGATTCATTTCAATACAATTGGTTAATACATAGTAGGGCCCCAATCCTTTCTATGATGGCCGACCGCAATCATTTAACGTCTTTGACGCGCTCCACGTGTGCCATACACCTTGCTGTAACGCCATCGAGTCCATTGTCCATGTTGCTGGATCATCTGCACTCTCCGCCATAACAGTCTACATGCACATAAAGGAAAGACGACTCCTTACCCTCCGGCAGAGCCTTTGGGTTCCCTCGTATAGTTTAGCGGGTCAGTCAAAACCGTTGCCCGGGGTGTGGCCACTGAGTGCAAATCAGTTACTTGGAGCCATATACGAGTTAGACACAAGAGGTGGAGACCAAATAAGTTACTAAGCCATTTCTCAGGATCACTAAGAAGCGTGACTGCCTTTCACCGTGAGGTACTACTCCTCCCTCTCATGCCCTACATCCCCATTTATCCTAGTCTATTCAATTTTTTGTTTGTTAAAATTTAGCTCATTTTACGTGGGCCAGTTTTAATATTGAAAGCCATATGATTTTCTATTTAGCCACTTTTGAAGTCGAATTTGGTCAGGTTAAAGTCTGGCCATCTGGCAGCCTTGCCTCGCTCACGTCATTTTCGTGTCGCGAGATGGTGGAGCAAAATGGCGGTCTCCATATTTTCACTCATTGAAATGCAAATTGGGTTGATGTTTTGTAACAATACGGGAAAAGTACTTATCATAATCTAATGAAATTTGAAATATAAATAGAAGAAATGTGCATATATAACCTTATGAGCGACAAAATCTCTCCTCTTTGTAGTTTTAGAAATATTGTACTCTAAAGAGTAAAAATCTATTTTTTAACGGTCTTCTGGTAATCGTATGAGTTTTGTCGCTTGGCTTAATCTAAAATGACCTCTTTTTTAACTGTGTGCCAACTTTCAGTTATATTCAATTATAAACAGAGTGGTAATTCATTTTTAAAAATAGCATGTACGAAACGGCTTCGTCCCATATTTTGTCGCGAATTTGGGCACTTCGTGAGCGAAAAAGAGGCCCAAATATTTGTGCGGGATAGTCATTGCTACATCATATAAATATTCATATCAGGCATCTCAATCATTTCACAATCACTATTGTGCTGTACATTAATTGATTTATTCCACAAACAGTACACGTTGTCTGATAGGAGTCCTTTATTGATTTATTGTCGCAGCACTGAAAAATGTATGTCAATGTCTAAAGCCAAGTACCTTCTCATTCACATCTCCTGTCATTGAGGTTCGTGTGTTTTCCACACTTTATCAAAGGTCATAACACAAGAGTTTTCCAATCATTGTTACCCACTCATTCACATCTCCTGTCATTGAGGTTCGTGTGTTTTCCATACTTTATCAAAGGTCATAACACAGGAGTTTTCCGATCATTATTACCCACTCATTCGCATCTCCTGTCATTGAGGTTCGTGTGTTTTCCATACTTTATCAAAGGTCATAACACAAGAGTTTTCCAATCATTGTTACCCACTCATTCACATCTCCTGTCATTGAGGTTCGTGTGTTTTCCATACTTTATCAAAGGTCATAACACAGGAGTTTTCCAATCATTGTTACCCACTCATTCACATCTCCTGTCATTGAGGTTCGTGTGTTTACCATACTTTATCAAAGGTCATAACACAGGAGTTTTCCAATCATTGTTAGTAACAATGTTACCCACTCATTCACATCTCCTTTCATTGAGGTTCATGTGTTTTCCATACTTTATCAAAGGTCATAACACAAGAGTTTTCCAATCATTGTTACCCACTCATTCACATCTCCTGTCATTGAGGTTCGTGTGTTTTCCATACTTTATCAAAGGTCAGAACACAAGAGTTTTCCAATCATTGTTACCCACTCATTCACATCTCCTGTCATTGAGGTTCATGTGTTTTCCATACTTTATCAAAGGTCATAACACAAGAGTTTTCCAATCATTGTTACCCACTCATTCACATCTCCTGTCATTGAGGTTCGTGTGTTTTCCATACTTTATCAAAGGTCAGAACACTAGAGTTTTCCAATCATTACTACTACAAACCATTGAACCAATCATCACCAAATTTTGCAGGTGTTTACAATCGACACGAATGTGCTTTGTATGAATTTTTGTTTTGATTAAACATCTGGATGATTCTTTTTTTAATTTGTTCATCAAATCCACTCAAAAACACAGATGCCATCATCTTTAGCATGTTGGCTCCACGTCTTACAGTATAATGAGGCAGAAGAACTTGGACACCGTCGATACCTACCAGGTGGTGGTTACTTTCAATATTTTCAATTCAATCATTTTTGATACAAACACTTTCATTATAAATATTGAACAGTTTTCCATTCTTAATGTTGTGAAAGACAAAGCGAAATATGTTAAACATTTGACTAGATATCCTGTCAACTTTTAGACGATTACAGGTTATCACTGAAACACAATTTTAAAATTCAAGACCTACAAATTTAATTCAAGACCAACAATTTAAAGAAAAAAGACAAATATCAACACACTTACAATTTACATAAAATATTTACACCGTTACATCCAACATGAATCGTGTGCAGACAATAATAATTAATTAGAGCATAATCTAATGGTTGAAATATCTTCAAACGGAATAAAGAGGGTTTTATGATTTGTTTACATGCAGGGATCAGGCAAACATGCGACCACAAAAAGATACAAACTGAGCTCATTAAGATTGGCGATGTAGCCCTAATTTAGCAACTACAGTGGACTCTTATAAGACGATGCCCAGGGGAACCGAGAAAAAAATCGACGTATTCGAAGATCAACTTAACCGGAGTGTAACCAAATGAGCAAAAAACGCATGTGGACAAAGCAAACCAATCTAGAATAAGTATGTCCCTTCATATCGCGCGGTCTGTAGTGGTCATCAGAGGCTCCTACCCCCAATGGCCCCATAGAGGAATCAGAATACATAAAAATCGAATTTGAGATTTAAAAAGCGGAATCAACTTATTGTTATTGACTATGACATGCTTTGCAACAGAAAATGTAATAGACAATCCAAAAGTACTCAAATGATTAAAAATATAAAATGTGTAAAAATGTACAGATTATGTAAAGACTAAGAATGGGGTCAAATAATAATAGAGAACACACAGGTCCTGGCCGTCTGAGAGCAAAGCATTGAAAGGATGGATTTAACCTTGTCAGGACCCTCCCCCACCACGCACACCTAAACAACAAACGCGGGTGCCGGTACACACACAGAGACACACACACTTACACAGGGCTAAAATTAAATAGGGAAAGAAGCTGACGTACTCAATAATATTATTACCTATTGAAGTCAACATATAATATTACCAAGGTCATTGACCTCACAAATTGGAGACACCATAATAATAATAATAATACTTCGGTCAACCCATATAATATTATCCGACATCAGCAGCACACTCTTTGAAGGGACTAATCAGACACACAAAATGTGTGTTGATTGACCATAGGAGATGCTGACGAAATAAGGAATAGTAGCTCACTTTTTTTTTTTCACTAGAGATTTTTTGTTTTTAAATTTTCCTCGATTGGAAATGTGAAAAGCGGAATTTTTGCCTTGAATGTGGAATGTAGGTCAAGGTCATGCTTCTTGTAAATTGTCGAGACAGAAATGGCTGGTATGCCAATTTTCTATGCGATGATTTTCTGTCGAATGCCAGACTTTCCAAATGCATCGAATCTTCCTTTTCCGCAATAGGTTTGCCATTGTAGTTGTAGACTTGACTTGAATTCTTGATAAAATTGATACCAATTAAGAGGGCTATTACATAGGATGGCCTGGGATTAGAATAAAAAAAAATCTTGAACTTGAAGTTGCGACAATGTAAAATTTGAGATGGAGAAATTAAAGTTATTCAATACTGCTTATGTACATTGAACACGGACGTCAGGCAAAGCACCTACATCACATCAATGTGCGCCAATCGTTTGCGGATATTCTTAGCCACTGAAAATTCTTACTGGTAGCTTTTTTTTAACCAATGGAAATACTTGTTTATTTGTGATTTTATTTTAGTCATGAGTGATAAGAACATCGACTTATGTGGAGTTTTTTTTTACTAATGTTACCAGCTTGTATATTATATATGTATGAGCATCAAAGACGAGAGTTAATGCGCCTGTCACCCATGTTATGTCTTGTATCATATTCATGCTATGAACAGAAACTTCTGAACTTCTTTTTCTCGTTGAAGACTTTGTTTCTTACCAAAGTTGCCGTATTTCCATAACCTTCAAGAACTTTGTATTTTGATAAAAATTCAAGTACATCTTTTTTGCTGGGAAGACATCCTTTATTTGAGGTATCCGTGATATATTTCTTGAAGTAAGAGTTTACAAAATCGGACTCGTGATCAGACTATGGTGATTTTTTGCTTCCATTTCCAGCAAGCTGTACATTTTGTTCATTTACTGTTGCTTGCTCAGAAAGATAGCTGGATTGTTCATGTTGTTGAGGTAATGTTGTAGAACAAATATCTGAGTTGCTGATTTCTCCTTCTTCATGTGAAACTCTTTGAGGCTGTAGTGTATCATCTACTGAGTTCAACAAGAAATTCCCCACTTTGGCGATTTCTGTCACTGCCAATGGACACTGGTACACATTTCTATTGACAGATTCAGAGTGTCCCATGTGACGATAAAAATGGTCCTTTGTTCTTCTGGAATGTCTAATTGAGCAAACATGGTGGAAACTCTATGTATAAACTTATCATCAAACAGGGGGTGAGGCTGCTTCAGTCCAGGACAACGTTCTACAGACTGAAGGCAATGGTATTCACTGGCATGGTCAGTTGATTGACCAGTGTTGGGAAACAAATATGTATTTTCAATAGAAACATTACAATTTATCCTCTCACTTAGAAGTTTTGTTATAGGCTCTATTGTGTCCATTGGGAACAAAACAGGAACAAGTTTTATATTACCTTTGCCAGCTTGGTAGACCAGTTTCAGATTATCGATCAAATATTTTTCCATTGGATCGTCAACATCCATAATTAAATTTGGATCGATCCAAGCACCTGTGATGGCATCTCTCCACTCAGCTAAAGTAAGCCTACTTGGCTCACCACCTCTTCGAGCATTAAACATGGTTATCCGTGACAAAATTATATTCCTCATGAAAATAAAAGTTTGTTTATCCCAGAGACCAAATTGAGCCATCCCATTTGCCTTTCCTTTTTTACTGATCTTGCCCTTTGTTTTTCCCCAAGCAACAATACAACTAAATCTGTTTTGCAAATCTCTCCAACCTCATCTTCTCTAAACATATCAATGACTTTGGTCTTAAACTCATCATCAACACCTATTTCTTTTGCACAGCGTGACAAAGAAGTCATTTTAATTGTGTCAGCTTGCAAAGACATCACTCGAGAACACTTTTCTTTGTGACGAAAGATATTTTTGCCATCAAAAACGCCTAAGCAGCCAGAACAGCATTGCCTTGGCGTCTCTCTTGCTTATCTTGGCGATGAATTTCTGCATTTGCTTTAAAAATGCCGCTTTTTTCACGGTATCAAACATTCTGTTTTGCTCTTTACCCGGTAGTTGAGGTGGGGGGGGGGTGGATGGGACATTTATCCCTTGCAATGTTCTGTAAAAAGAAGACGGAATTGAAAAAAAAAGAAAAAAGAAAAAGTGGCGGAACCAGGATTCGAACCCACATCGTCGATTCTGGTAAAACTTCCAGGGCAGACGACTAAACCATTCGGCCATGACACCCATTTCGAAGTCGACGCATATTGTGTATATGTAGTAACAACTGATTTAATAATTTAATGCTGGTTAATTTTATGTTTTTATCGATATTTTATTAACTTTCCTGATTTCTATGTGCAGTTGGAAACATTCCATATTCTGGAATGTGGATAATTGTTTAAAAGAGCGGCGTTTCAAATTTGTGTCTGGGGATAACGAATTTTCGTTATCGCCAGACAGATGTCTGGGGATAATCATAGCGTATATATATAGCGCAATATCCACTAAATGTGCTCAAAGCGCTTTACAAGGGGTCCCTGGTCAACAGCAACATTTAACATATAGAACGGGACATGACACCTGTTAGGCGATATTACAATTTTCCGGACAAAGACAACACTGTTAACGGCCAGGTACTCATTTTACACCTGAGTATAGTGAGAGAATGTGAGTAAAGAGCCTTTTCCAAGGACTCAACTATGCGTCGAGCGCGAGGCTCGAACCCAGGGCCTTCCGATCCGAAAGCGAGTGTCATACCAGTAGACCACATAGCCGCACATAATATGTAGCAATGACTATGCGATTTTTTGTTTTCTATTTTTGTAGGAAATACTACTCTTAATTCAAAGCCCTTTCTCCACTGAGTAAAAATCTTTTTGAATTTTGGAAATCCATTAATATATAACAAAGTTATGCAGTTTCAAATGTGTCATTTATTTTGATGACTCACAAAGAGAAAAAATATGCGTTTTATTCCTGTTTGTGGCTGTATCTCGCTTAATACGTGGAATAAGATATTAAAACTTGGCAATTTTATGGCAAAATTATCAGAAAATATGATGAAGGAATCAGAAAAGTTCTAACTTGTATAGTTTTAGAGCTGTATGGCTAGGGTCAACTATAATTTTGTTTTAAAATATACGTAATATTGATCATTTGGAACTTTTCCGAAGTGTAATTTTGTTTCTACAACCTATACAAATGACATCAAAAATTCCTGCTAAATTATTATCAATCAGCCCCGTGAGACCATGGCTTATGTTATTTCTAGTATTTATTTGAGAGAGAGAGAGAGAGTGTGTGTATGCTAATCTACTATCCCTATGACATAACAATGAAACAATGCCTTAATTTTAGAAATGCGCGCGAGGATTTGTGTCGTCAATCATCGCGAACAAGGTTGCCAGATGGCCACGTGTGTGGCCAAATATATAATTTTGCTTCTTTTATTAAATTTTATTCATCTATTTTTGTCTCAGTGACATTTATCCTAGTCTATTCAATTTTCTGTTTGTTAAAATTTAGTTCATTTTCAGTGGGCCAGTCTTAATAGTGAAAGTCATATGATTTTCTATTTATCCACTTTTGAAGTCGAATTTGGTCAGGTTAAAGTCTGGCCATCTGGCAGCCTTGCCTCGCTCACGTCATTTTCGTGTCGCGCGATGGTGGAGCAAAATGGCCGTCTCCATATTTTCACTCATTGAAATGCAAATTGGGTTGATGTTTTGTTAGAATACGGGGAAAAGTACTTATCATAATCCAATGAAATTTGAAATAGAAATAGAAGAATTGTGCATATATAACCTTATGAGCGACAAAATATCTCCTCTTTGTAGTTTTAGAAATATTGTACTCCAAAGAGTAAAAATCTATTTTAACGGTCTTCTGGTAATTGTACGAGTTTTGTCACTTGACATAATCTAAAATGACCTCTTTTCTAACTGTGTGCCAACTTTCAGTCATATTCATCGATAAACAGCTTCGTAATTAATTTTTTAAAATAGCATGTACGGAATGGCTTCGTCCCATATTTTGTCGCGAATTTGGGCACTTCGTGAGCGAAAAAGAGGCCCAAAAATTTGTGCGGGATAGTCATTGCTATAATATGAGTATGAGTCTATGAGTAGGTGCATAGTCATCATAGAGCTTTCTACTAGCCTAGAGCCTAGAGACTATAATATATACACATAAATATCTTTAGTCTTGAATCATCTATTATTAGATATTTTATGTTTGTTTGTTTGCTGTCTTTTGACTTTGTGACACTTTGTCTCTCATGTTATCTGTGACAAACAAAACTGGCAAAGACAAAAAACAACAACATTGCCTTCTCCTCTAACCTTTGAGACGAGACTAGAGTACAGTGACTGAGAATTGGTCTACATTATCATTCATCTAGATGAATCTAAATCTTAAGTTCTAGAAAAATCATGAGTATAAACTAGTTCAGTAGGGACGTCACGAAAAGATAAGGAGAGATTGTTCCAGACAGTCGGTTCAAAGTGACTAAAGGATCTGTCAGATAGTTTTTTAACCCTTTTTTGGCACTTTAAGTAGACGATGATTACCTGATCTCAATGCACGGGGCGGAACGTATGGTTCGACAAGATCATTGAGATAAGCAGAGGCGCTTCCGTGTAAACATTTAAAACACATGACTCCAACCTTAAAGAGCACCCTGGCCCTAATGGGAAACCAGTGTAAAGTCAAAAGCATTGGAGTCTTGTGTTCTCTCTTATTTCTTCTTAAAACTATTCTAGCAGCTTGATTTTGAAACCGCTGCAGTTTATCAAGTAAGAAACCTGGGGAATTAGATAGGAGTGAATTACAATAGTCTAAACGAGTAAAAACAAAAGCAGACTCTGGAGTCTTTAAGGAATTTTGATTTTAAAATGCCGAAAGTTGGCCAATACGGCGAATTTTACAATACAGTACTTTGCAAAGTTGTGTCGCACGAAATTCCATGGGCAGGTAAATGCTGAAATAAATTCCCAGGTTTCTGGCGTTTTCAGAAAACGTCATTTCCACATCATCGATACCAATCGAAAGGTCTTGTTCACAAATGTTATTTAACCCAGGCGTCAGCCGCAGTGCAGCGCCACTAGATGAGCTAGGGCGAGGTGACTTGCTCAAGGCCACACAACGCAGCGGGCATTCGAACTCGGCACTTTTCGGGTACGAAGAAAAGACCGTACCACTGAGCCACGCTGACCCCAAGAAAAGACATTTGTTGAAAATCTTATAAAATATTAAATCTATGCCCCGTACGTAATTTTATTTTCAATCAAAAATAGACAAAGTTCAGAAGAATTGCCACGCCTCCCGTGTTTAAAAAGGTCAATTTTGGAATTAGTTGTCAACTCAGATTCATCTCCGATGCCTTTAAGCAGCGCAGGAATGGCAATTTGTGCTGTGACGTTATACCTACTAAAATGTGTCAAATAATATTCAGCAATTTTCCCAAGATGATTTGGAATATAAAACACGGTTCCTTTGGCTACGGATAAAATATCAGCCTTTTTGCTATTAGCGACAAAATTTGAGTTATTAGGATCCGATACCAAAGCACTGATGGCCTTTTGATATGCTAGCTTTCCAAAAGGGTCACCTACAATCCGAGGTATTCCATTGGCTGCCACTTGTCCGTGTGACGTCATCCAAACCTTGTCTTTCTTAAGGGAGGTAATTGAGCTGAAATCGAGAATGATGTCATCCCATATTGCTAAATACCCCGCCACTCTGTAATTCATCTGTAATGTTTTGGCAGTACATACGTGGTCAGCAGCTGAATTCCCAGAAATTTCAATAAACGACTGTTTGTTTTCAAGATGTAAAGACTCTACACCGGTCATAAACTGTCTCGAGTCATGACCACAATATACCATATTTGGAAATAGGGGTCTGTAGTAAGCTTCTATATTTCTAACTATCGTTGAATATTTGATACCGGAAGTAATAGGACGGATGTATATCATCAAAAGAACATCTTTTAAAAATTCTGCAACTTTTTGCAAACCCGAAACAAATTTCATTGAATGCGATTCTACTTGAGGACACAAGTTATTAATTCTTCTAATAAAACGAACACCGGCTGTCTCATAATTCAGAGGCTGCCACGATATCTTTGGCTCTTGCTGCTCAGATGGAGCGTAGAAAACCGGTGTCCCATTCCTTAGAATATCAGACTTCAAGTTTTCCACCAATCCTCCATTTCTCATTTCCGTTTCCGGTACATTAAATTCCACTCGTTGAGGTTCTTCATACCCCAGTACGATTATATCCTCGATCCAAATCCTAAGGGCGTTGATGTCTTTTTCTACAAAAATCAAATTTTCCTGGTCCACCATATCAACCATCAACTTATAAAAACATTGAAAGAAACTAAGATTTTGTGGACACGTCCACTTATACAAAAACTCTAACAAAGCCTCAGTGGTAAAGTACATCTGATTTTCTTCAGACATGTCAACAACGAGGTTGTGGTTGTTTCTTGTCTGATAAGCATTTGGTGGATAAAATGCTAAATACCCGCCAATTTCCCACATCAATCGCAGAGTTATGTAACCTCTCCAGATGTCGCACGTTCTGAAGTTGAGGCTTACGGGGATGAATAGAGCCCAAAAGGCATCGTAATGCAAAAGTGTGTTTTGTGTATTGGTTGGACTAAATACGCCGGGTGGAAGGATGACTGGTGGACTCGCTGGGTCAAAGGTCACGTCCAATTTACGATTGGAGTACTTCCGGGTCAATCTAAAGACAGCGTCAACATCCGGGTCGCCATTAACTACCCCTTGTTGTACCAATGGCCGCGGCCAATTTCGTGACACTCTGGAGGAGAAAAAACACATTTTAAAAAATGTATTAAACAGTTGACAAATTAAAAATAAAAGAAATGCAAAACAAGGAAAGCAAATAGTATATATATAGAGTGTGTGATTTTTAATGTCCGCTAGTACATTTATCCCAATTAGTAGCGAACTAACAACGGAAAAATTTGCCTAGTTTCATTCGTAAATGACTATATTATATCCATTGTTCGGTTGTTGTTTGTTTTTAAAAGAATTAAGGCGACACAATTAGGCGCCAGTTATAAAAAAATAAAACGGGATAGTAAAAAACGTTATAGGTTTACAATTGAAAGCCTACGAGAAAGAAATAAGACAAAGGGGAAGGGTTCAAATAGGGAACAGGTGTAGATTCTAAAGAACACCATCTGTAAATTCAGTTTGAGATCACCTAAAAGTCTCATCCAGACACAAACACGGATCCTCACTAAGAGGAATTCAATCTAATGTTTACAAATCAATATATGTTTATAACTAAAAAAACAGGGCTAGGACAAAACTAAGTATTCCCATTCCAAGAAAAAACAGAAAGCACCTCGTAGAACAGTTATAAGGGTAAGGAAGACACAGCATGACCTCCTATCTACAATGGAAGGACAAAGGACCCCATAATTATATATATATATATATATATATATATATATATATGTATATATATATATATATATATATATATATATATAAAGATAAATAAAACCATCATACCAACAAAACATCATAAATAACTAAACATTCCAAATAAAACAAAACAAACCTGAGACAAACGTAAAATAATGTGTTGGTTTTTTTTTTGGAAATGTGATTCGGACGTCATTCAGGTTTCGTCTTTCCCAGGAGAAGAGGCTTGGTGAACTGAATGTTCATCTGTCATCTCTCCATGCCTCATGCCATCAAATGGTTAAAAGACATTTTTATTGCGCAATATCCACTAAAAGTGCTCAAAACCCTTTACAATGGGATCCTAACCAACAACAACACTTAACATGTAAGACGAAACATGACTCCGTTTGGCGATATTACATTTTTTGGGAACAGATATTAGACTGTTAACAGCCAGTTACTCATTTTACATCTGAGTCCGGTGAGAGAATGTGAGTAAAACGGCTTTTTCAAGGACGCAACTATGCGCCGCTTAGAGCAGGTCTCGAACCCATGACCTTTCGATTCGAAGGCGAGAGTGATACAACTAGACCACATAGCCGCACATAACATTAATACATCACCACTTTTTCCTTTCTTTGTCCAACAATTCCTACCCCTTCCACTTCCTCTGTTCTAGTCAACTCAAAAGAATGGCAACACAAAGGACTCAACTAGGCGCTAATCATGAATAGGATTCGAACCTGGCTCCTACCAGGACATTGACAAGTGTCATAAAAAATCACCCATTGTCCACTTGACAACTGAATGTGAATTTTGTTACCGTTTTTTTATCCACATTCTCTTAATACATCACTACAAGAAACTTCTTTTTGCAACTTCTATTCAAATGGAAAAACCCGAATAATCCAGGCGTTAGCCGCAGTGCAGCACCTCAAAGTGAATTAGGGCTAGATGACTTAAAAGAATTTTTAAAAAATATATGAACATTGATTTATCGCATTTCCACTACATAACCATGCCCTATACGCTTCTCAATGTTTCATTTACTCCAGGTTACCCAGCGCTTCGTAGCGTTCATTCGAACTCTTTACCCTGTGGACCTGAATCAAAGACCATACCGCTCTGACACGCTGCCGCCTTTTGCTGACTCATGAATTCCGTTTTCAGTTTTCTCCGTAACACCATTCGGAAATGCCTCGCTACATATCAGGGTTGACAAACCAAAAGTCAGTTTTTTTTGTAGTTGCTAAAATACACATAAAGATGGAAATCAACGTTAAATGTACATTTTCATCTGTCTGAACAAGTGTGAATGAAAGCTGCCAGACAAAGCCAGAAAGAAAAATGCAAGATAAAAAACCATCCCAAGAAATCAGTCTACGTCACACACTTATTCAGATCGGTGTCTGCCCCATGGTTTCTTAACATTGATATTTATCCGACTGTCTGTCTGGTATGAATGTTTGGATTTGATTTTAAAATATCCATCTCGTCTTGTCAGTTTGAGTGTTGAGATTGAATGTCGTGTGAAATTTAACGAGTAGAAGAAAATAATGCCAATAATAACACCAACAAAACCAAAACAAAACAAAACAAAAACCAATATCAAAATGTCAAACTCATTTTCCCTGTGCCAAAAGGTTTTTTTGTGGGGCTATACGGTTTTGAGGTATGACGCTAGCCTTCGGAATGGAAGGTCCTGGGCTGAAACCCCACTCGGGATGGACATAGGTGAGGCTTTGGAAACGGCTCTTTACTCACATTTTCTCTCACCGTACTCAGGTGTAAAATGAGTATCCATCCGTTGACTGCGATGTCTTTTTCAATAATAAAAATCGTAATATCGCCAAACAGGCGTTTTGTCTCTTCTTCCATATTTAGTGTTGCTGTTGGCTAGGAACCCCATGTAAAGCGCTTTGAGCACGTTTAGTGATTAATTGCTTTATGAAATAGATCAGGTTTAAGCTCAAGTTATTTGAATTTGGAATTTTAAAAAAACATCAACAAAAAAACGCCAAGTTAGCAACTGTGTTAGATTTTCTGTCACATTATATTGTTTCAAAAAACACAGTCTGTGCAATGTTATACCAATTAGCACATACTGTGTTCTTCATTAAAACGACACAATAACTACCTGAACGTGTTCTCGATTTCTTTGCCGACTTTTCCCAGCGGATATCCTCTTTGCCACAGAGTGCTTTGGCCGAAATACTGGTAGGCATTGAAAAGATGGGATCCGGCAAACATCAAACCGGAAATGGTCTTGCTGTACTGGAAATTGGCCAATCTGTCAAATGGTCTGAAAAGAAATGGAAGACGGAAATCAATCAACCATTTATAAATGGCGTAGCTGGTTGTACATCGGCGTGTTGTGTCGTTGGGACCGAATTCAAATCTGAAAGGAGTTGTGAGGGCTGAGGTGGCTAACCGTCTCGGAACGGTATTATGTCGCGGTGGGCGACTAGGTGGTCTAGTGGTATGACGCCCGCTTTCGGGCCGGAACGTCTAGGGTTCGAGTCCCGCTCTGCGTGGCGCAATGTTGAGTTCTTGGAAAAAGCTCTATACTC
>NC_088373.1:17899012-17901512 GCF_034508935.2 Berghia stephanieae | reverse complement strand
AAAAACAATAACCAAATCAAACCAAAACAAAACAATAACCAAATCAAACCAAAACAAAACAAGACATCCTTTCCAAAAAAACAAAACACGAACAAATAACAAAACAACTCACAAGAACTATTCCCAAAAAGTCAACCTGCCCCGAATGGGAATCAATATTTTATAGAATGAAAAACGAATACTACACAATCTTCTCATTACCTTTTCAAGATATTCTCTTTGGAAAATGTTGGAATTTCACCTCTGACCTTCTGCGGCTTTTCATGTCGTTCTTGTCCTTGCTCTCCATTCTTTCCTTCACTCTCTGACTTAGAATACAGCCAGTTGAGAGAATCGTGATTAATTCTAACCGGATGTTTCTTCACTCGAGTTTCATCTTGTTGTCGCCTTAGCTGATTGTCTCTGTTGATAAAATGTTATAAGATTAATGGTTGGAAGTTGCGTCATAGTGAAGTTGGAACGGAAGGTCGGACGCAAGTGGCATTCGAATAAGTGATGGTGTTCGTAATTCTTCGTTTGCAAACACACACACACACACACACACACACACACACACAAATAAACAATAGTGACTATCTATATTCAGGACCCGTCGATCACATGACTTAATGCTGTCCAACGATTGGGTATTTCTTAAGAAAAGTAAACACACTGGGTCAAGCTGAACAAAATGATCTATTATTGTGTTGTTGGAGATTTTAAAAACTATAAACACGTATCAATCGAACATGTTCTGAATTGTGACAAAATACTTGAGCACATGAAAACAAAATTACAATGTGTAGTACGCCTATCAGGCAGACGTGTGTAACTGTGCTCTTGCTGTTTTTGTGAAGTTTTGTAATTTTAAAGCATTTAACATTTATTTCTACATTGAATTTTTATTCCACTCTGTGGGACATGTTTCCGTGAATCTTGTGATATAATTATTTCAACTTTCCAAAAGAATGAAATATTTTAATCAACAAATTTTTAAATAGATTTTGTTCAACATGCTAATTTTTATCCTCCTCGTCAGTTGGCATTCTGGCACCGACTTATGTTCACATCATTGCGTATGCTTACGTCATTATCCGAATACAATACAAGTACTTCACTAGTAACATTGCTTCCATTTAATCTAACATGGACAATTCAGTCAACACCTCTGAATATGAAGATAGGATATCACCTATGGCATGCTCATTGTCCAATTTCTGTTCTGGTCCAACAGAAGATGTTACTGAATAAATTAAGAAAGCGCCAAATAAGCAGTGCAAACTTGATGTACCAACGTGGCTTTTGAAAAAATGTGTAAAGGAAGTCGCACCTGCTATCACTTCGATTGCAAACAGGTCAATCAAGAATGTAGACATTCCAGCCTGCTTCAAGGAAGCTTTAATTACTCCACTCTTGAAAAAGAAAAAAATTAGACAACGTCAATTTAAAAACTACAGGCGAGTCTCGAACCTTTATTTCATTTCAAAATTAATGGAGAGACTCATTGTCAAACGTCTCAACAACTACATAAACTTCAAAAAAATTACATACGGTTTTCAATCCGCATATAAACGATCACACAGCAGAGAAACAGCACTTTTGCGTGTCCACAATGATATTGTCGACCTATTGACAAAGACGATAATGCAATACTACTGTTGCTGGACATAAGAGACGAGTTCGACACAGTGGATCACAAAATACTACTCGACCGAATGTAGAGACTCTTTGGAATCCGAGACAAAACTCTAGAATGGTTTTCATGCTATCTATGAGGCAGGTCTCATATATGATTCTCTTTCATCAACAACAAAGCTGCAATTTGGCGCTCCATAGGGTTAAGTGATTGGCCCTTATATTTTCACAATGTACACAAAGCCCTTGAGCAACATCATCACGACCTTCTGTCTCAGTCATCATCTATACGCCGATGATACCCATTTATTCACTCCCATTTTATCAAAAAACATCGAAGAAACAAAACAGTGACTCGCAGCATGTCTAGATGACGATAAAGCATAAATGACAAATAGCAAGCTTAAATTCAACGAGGACAAAACTGAGCTGATTATACAACTGACTCGTCAAAGAGACAGGAAAGGATATACTCATTAACCAACTGTCTCTCGGAGAATCTGTTATTAAAAATTCAAATGTCATTCGAATCCTGGGTTTCTATTTTGACACTAACCTAGACATGCGCGCACACATAACAAAGTGCTGTCAGGCGATTCATAGCGCTTTCCAAATGATAGGCAGAATACGAAATTTTATTGCTGACGAAACATACAAAACACTCATCCACGCCCTTGTTACCAGCCGCTTGGATTATTGTAACTCTCTGATGTAAGTCCTACGAAAAACATCGCTAAACAGACTGCAGTTGATGTAGAACAAAGCTGCTCGTAGAGTTACAAGGACAAAGCCTTGGGACCATAAAACACCGGTCCTTAAGTCACTATACAGGCTTCCAATAGAGAAAAGAATAATGTACAAAATCGCATGTTTTGTTTACATTTGC
>NC_088373.1:17879012-17894012 GCF_034508935.2 Berghia stephanieae | reverse complement strand
TAAGTTTTAAGTTAATAATAGAGTATTTAAAAGATTTGTTTTTCACATTCTCAATGCCTAATAATCAAACCTCTTATTGAATCAGGAAACAATGGAGAGTTATTTCTTTTTGTTGTTTCTTCCCAGTCAAGATGAACACGTTTGATATTCCAAAGGGTTACGTTTGTAATCTACTCATTGACAGCTTTCATTCCATAGATTACTCGATATGTTTATCTTGAAAAATGAAAAATGCTGATAATTGATGACGTCATAGATTTTTGAAGACGACATAAATAGAAATAAATGAAGAATTCTTAACTCTCTCCTTACCGATCATTTTCAGTATTTTCCCACAATGGCAGGCTTACCCAACAGAACTTTTAAAACAAACTCAAACAAGCTCTCTCCAACACAATTTTATGTTCTTATTAATTAAACAAAGATCATTCTTCAAAATTTGTGATGTACAAAATAAATCTGATTTTTTAATAATGTATATTATGTCGTAACAAATGTGACTTGATAGAGTGAAAGAATGAAATTGGTAGTGAACAAAATTTGGACTTAAAAATGCAAAACCCTTATTAGATTTCAGAGTTTGCTCGCTCACTCACTCAATCCTTTTGGCCTGCTGACACTTGAGGCAATGCAGGGGATTTCCGCCTGGTCCTGTCAGGTGCTATTCATGGGGCCATCTCGAGCGACAGACCTATATTTTTTAGGTACCTCTTTACGGTACGTCTCCAAGTCACCTTGGGATGGCCTCGCTTTCTCTTTCCTTGGGTTGTCCATCGCAGAACAATCCTCATCAATGTTTTATTAGGTCTGCGACAGATATGCCCCCACCGTTGCCATCTTCTCCATTTAGTGATTTCAGACTGTCGACCGGCTAATCTACCACTATAAATGTTTTGAGACACAATTTGAATGCAAAAAATATATCTCCGTGCACAAGTAAAAAACGCCTCGGCGTCATCTTGACGCAAAGAACTTAATTATCAATAAATTCGACAATAGACAATGAGTTCAGTTTTTTCATCAACACTTGAATTTTAAATTCTTTGTTGTTCAACCTATCACCCTGTTCATTGAACGGGCATCTATGCTTGTATTGATATATTAATGGAATGTTCTTACATAAATTTGCTTACCCCATTCAGACGTCCACACATTGTAACCGATTATTTGATGAGATTGTGCGTCAAGCTTAAAATGTATGTCGTTGAACGACTTCGAATGAATTTGAACAAACACAAAACATGATATTTGCACGTCTTCCAGGCATAGCGTGCACATTGAACACCAAATAACACATTTTATTAGCACAAACACAACCACCGCGTCACTAATTACCATAAAGTTGCCAATAAAACTTCAGACATGAGTCAAGACGCTCTGACCTTGGCTTGTCACGTGAGTGGTTCATAAAAACCCTGAAATTGAATACTTCAGTGGTCTGAACAAAAACACATTTTGAATATTTGGGACACAAAACCCATTCTTCAAATATCGACAAATCAAAATGTCACTCGTCTTATCAAACAATCTCAAACCTGGGATTTTCTCAAAGTACTTTCTTGAAGTTTCAGGTTTAAGGGTTTTTACCAAGATGAGCGTCATTTCAATTCATCGATATTTGAAGGGTTAATTTTCTAGCCACAACGTTTAAAATGTTTTAATTTTACTTCTTCAGACCACGACTAAAGACATTTCCATTAAATCTAGTTTTGTTGTTAACTCGATTGATTTTTCTAGAAAACCCAATTTGAATTTTATATATAGATCATTTTAATTTTTCTAGATAACTGAAGTTTTCACCATAATTTACAGGCCGGAAGTGAAATCCTATTGGTGTTCAATAACAACGAAACAGTCTTAGGTCGATACTGAATATTGAATTAATGTCCAAAATATGGGCCGTAGGTTTACTTTTATTCGCGTCTTCAAGGAGAATGAATTTTTCTTAACCAGTTAATTGCCGTACACTGGAACAGTACGTATTCAAAATTTGGCCAGGGAACTCATCCTTCAAATATCGATCTACTTAAAATACCATCATCTTGGCAAAAATTCTCAAACCTGGAACTTTGGCGAAGTCGATTAGCTTTCTAAAATGAGCTTTGGTGCGTATAAATACAAATCTAAGGTAACAATCTGAAATTCTAGTTGGCGGGTCGTTATGACAGGTTTTGTTGATTATCTCCCCGTTTCTCTCGCTCTCTTTCTCTCTCTCTCTCTCTCTCTCTCTCTCTCTCTCTCTCTCATTCTGTCTCCCTCTCTCTCTTTCAACACGCACACACACACACACACACATATATATATATGTATATATATATATATATATATATATATATATATATATATATATATATATATATATATGTGTGTGTGTGTGTGTGTGTGTGCAATTATTAATATTGATGGAAGTCCCGTAGTTCTAACGTATACACCCGTGCACGCCATTTTACTCATTTACGCGCCTTCCACACAACACTCTAAATGAACCACGGATATATATATATATATATATATATATATATATATATATATATATATATATATATATATATAAGCGCTGTTACGATGTGAAGAACGTATATATAAATTAGACAATAGACAATGAGTTCAGTTTTTTTCATCAACACTTGAATTCTAATTTGTTGTCAATATATTTGTCTTAAATGTGTTTTCATTGTAACACTGGTACGCTGGTTTTGAAATATTTGTTCCGGTTTAAATTTATTTGAGCTAATTAAACTACAATTCAGATTAATAACCGTGATTGCGTTTCTTGTATTTAATCCTCCATTTTTCTACTTTGGCTGCTCAGATGTTGGTCCCCTTTGTACTTATTCTCGAAGAAGTATTTAACTCTTTCAACTATTTGTTTGTCATCACGAAATAGATGCACAACCGAGCAAGTCCTTTCCCTCACCTCCTTAATTGAAAATGGATTTGAAAAGAAATTCAAAACAGGCTAAGTGTTCATTGATCTCTCTGCTGCGTATGACACAGTGTGGACTGGTGGCTTGATGCTGAAACTTGCAAAAAATATCCCATGCAGAAAAATCTTGAAACTGCTCTCATACATGACAGGACCTAGGAATTTCCATAGGTACTTGGTGGCAACACCAGCAAAGTCAGAAGAATAAAAAATGGGGTCCACAAGGCTCAGTCTTAACACCAGCATTGTTTAACGTCTACATAAGCGACATGCCTCAAACAACTTCCACAAAACTAGGATATGCAGATGATTGGGCCTTAGAATACCAATCAAGAAACTGGGAAGATATAGAAACAACTCTTAGCAAAGACACCAGTGCCATGAAAAGGTATTTTGACAGATGGTATTTAAAAATGAAAACGACAAAAACAGTTGCAACTGCATTTCATCTTAACAACATGGAATCACAAAGAAAACTGATGATCAAGATTGATGACACAACACTACCAACTGATCAAAATCCAAAATACCTACTCAGAAAACTGGCAGGAACAGCATGGGGAGCATCGTAAACTCTTTTCAGAACATCAACCCTGGCCCTTTGCTACTGTGGCAGAATATTGTGCTCCTGTTGGACGAGAAGTGCCCATACACACCTTGTTGATGTGAAACTAAGAGACTCGATGCGAATAGTAACTGGATGCCTGAAATCAACCCCAACACAATGGCTGCCAGTCATGAGCGCTATAGCACCACCCCACTTGAGGAGAGAGGATGCAACACAGAAATGGATATCCAGAGCTGAAGAAGATAGTGGAACTCCTCTGCAAACCATATACAAAACTGCGCCCCCAACATCAAGACTAAAATCTCGTTCACCTTTCTACCTATCAAAGAAAGAAAACTACAACACGCAAGAAGCCTGGTGCGAGGAATGGAAAAGGAATAAGCCAAACAAAAGGGGAACTAATTGAAGATCCCTGTAAAAGTCTCCCAGGTCTACAGGATCAACCAAAAAAATACAGGGTAGCTGCAAATAGACTACGGTCAAAACATACAAGAACAGCTGCCAACATGCACAAATGGGGGCTCCAAGAATCACCAACATGCCCAAAGTGCAACCAAGCACCACAAGATGCAAACCACCTCGTACTAGATTGCCCAGAGACAAAACAGGATGGGGGATTTGAAACCATCAACACATGTGATGATGACTTCCGAACCTGGATTGATACCTTGAACATAGAAATGTAGCCGAACGATACTACTACTACCATCACAGATTAGTTTACACTCATCATCAGATATCATAAGACACATTTCATGCTGTTGGTGGCCATTATCATTCCTTTTGCCTTTGGACTAGTTGCCTAAACAGCATCCAGCTTCTGATTTCTGGCCTATATTTGAGTTAAAACCCCCACCAGCATGACATCTTCTTTTCTGGGTTTATTTATGAGGTTTTCTATCTCATTTTTTTCTCTCTCATCAGCGTCGATTACTGTTGATACTTCGGTGGGCACCACGAGTGTTGATTATAATTGAAGATCGGTTGTTATTTGATATACTTGCAGAATTCTTAATTTTTAATACTGCTAGCCTATCATGAATGATTCCGTATGTTTACCGATATGGTAGCCATGTCTAACATATTAGGAGCCGACAACGCCCCCCCCCCCCCACTGTCCATTCACTTCAATGATTTTGCCTGTTTTGTGTCTTTTCGTTTCTTGAAGGCATATGGTTTTGATATATATATATATATATATATATATATATATATATATATATATATATATATATATATATATAGATAGATAGATAGATAGATAGATAGATAGAGAAATAGATAGATAGATAGACAGATATAATCATATATATTCACCACATTCTTCAGGTACAGCGCTGTTTCAGAAAAATGTTCTGCTTCAACGCGTTGAAGTGACAGACATTAAAAAAAAACATTAATGAGTTTAAAAGTTATGACTCTTAAAGAAATAACGCTAAACGAGCAGGCTGAAAGCAAAATCGAATCAACCATTCGGTGTTTTGATAATTATGTTAGCGTCCTCCGATTCAATCAAAGTATTATAAATAAGTGACTAAAACAAATTCTACGGGTATCTTTCCAATCTTTTCTAGTTCTACCACCATTTACTGCAAGACAACATGTAGTGACAAATGTGTTCTGAAAACCATCTTGTTATTCAAATATCAATATCTGATTAAAATTACCTTCAACTTGCCTCTCCCCCACCCCCCCCTCCCCCCCCTTCCCTCGCCCAAAAGAATAAAAAAAACCACTTTCTACCCGATGAGTTTAATAAAGTGCCAGATGTGGGAGTTTTTGACAAGACGAGGGTTGTTTGAATCGGTCCAGATTTGAAGGACGAGTTGGTCTTGTGGCACAAATAATATTGAATACTGTAAGAGAGTAAGCTTATGCAAAAAGGTTTTACGAGAATTCTAGTGAAATCACGATCAATTATGAGGACAGTGTGGCTCAACGGTAAGGTCTTTGCTTCGAACCCGAAAGGTACCGAGTTCGACCACCCGCCGCCTAGCTGTCTGGCCTTGAGCAAGTCACCTCGCCCTAGCTCAATTTGCGGCGTTGAGTGGGGCTGACGCATCGGTTATTCCAGTCTTCCCACGGAATAGACCCTAGAGACAAATTACCCCTATGGGATGAATAAAAGGAATTTATTTTATTTATTTATGTTTATTTTATTTTATTCCAGCAAATGAATTGAATAAATTTAAGAATCATGTATTTCGGTGAAACTTGGTCAATATTTAATGGTTTAGGACAGTTTCACGTCCCAAGTTAATGGATTGGTTATTATATTGAGTACTAGAAAATTACTTTTTTTTTTGATCGGTGTTACTTGGTATTGGGGATAAAAGCATTACATTATAGTCGGTATTTATTATTTAGGCGTACGATGTTATTTGAGCGTAAAGACTGAACTTTGGTGAAAGGAATTGTGGGAACAGATTACAAGAGGGTATAAAACAGTGTGTTTCTGGATTTCTATGCTATTCTACCTTTTGATTCGAGATTATTTTGCATTCTACTTCACTATGAGCTGCACTTTTCTTAGTATGCCGAAAGTTCATACTAAGAATCTTCATATTACGGACTTAGAAATATTCCACAAACGAAGTGGTTAATCAGTATCAGATACTGAATAGTGCAAAATCACTATTCAGTATCCATAAGGAACTTTTTTTTGTAGAGTTAAAAGTGAGAGTGAGACAATCTCGGTGGCAATGTAAACAAACTACTGACCTACTTCCAGATTGAACACGTGCAGTTACCTACAGCCCGGTTTGTTCGTAACAAAAGTTGTCAAAATATTTTGATTGTTACTTTTTAATTTCTGCTATTGTGCAATTCATATAATTTAAAACATCAAAATAAGAGTGGCATTCAAATTTTAAAAAATTAATGTCTAAATAGACATGATTAAAAGTCCACAAAAGTGTAGTGACTATGGCGGTTAAGCTGTTTGACTCTGAACTTAAAGATGGAGGGTTCAAATCCCAATTGGGGTAATAAAGAAAATGTTATCAACATTTAAAATTCCGTCTGTCTATTACTGTTTGTTAAACTTTTATTTTAATCATTTTATTTACTTGTTATAATAATAATAATAATAATAAATAATAATAATAATAATAATAATAATAATAATAATAATAATGATAATAATAATAATAAATAGATGATGATGTTAATAATAATGATAACGACAATGATAATAAATAAATAGGTAAATAAATAACTAAATAAAAAAGTAAATAAATTGATGAATAATGCATTTAACAAATAAATAAATTCAATAATTGATAAATTGAAAATAAAGGAATAATGTAATAAATAAAGCCTACCAAAATTTAAACCTGTTTTAAAATAATCTTGTCTATATTTTTACATCTCTGAAAAAAATGTCCATACTTTCCATAAGTATATTGTCGGGTTTCGGCGGGTTTCGTAAAAAAATGTAATTGATTTTTTTTATTAAACCCGCCAAAACCCAGTCCCAGGTTCACTACCCACTGGTGTACACATTTTCTGAAGGATTATATGTTCATCAGAGCATTTTAATCTTTATTTGAAGTAAATCGGATGATTTTTCATGAAGTTATGGTCAGATGTATGGGGAAGGTATCCAGCAACTTTAATCAAATTTCATACTTTCTAAAATTTGACTAGCTATAAACAATATTTAAAAGTGAAATTAAATTTTAAAATTTCCCGAAATGTACAAAAAGGGTTGTTTAATCATTTATGACAAGAACTTATTTTTGATAAAAATTGACTTTCCAACTAAACTTGACAATATATCAGTTCAAACCTTTTAACCATCGGACTGATTATGTCATTCACTGTCACGTATAGTTATATAAAATAAGAAATATTGCAGTGCCCTACGTACTAAAATCACAGCAAGGTTTTGACAGCCTCAAAACTCAAAACTCAAAAGCCCAGGACAGTGACCAATGGAAACAATTAACAACATGGATGGAGAGAGCAGCTATAATTATCGACCATGACTGAATCACACAATTCTCAGCAAGAGTCATTTGGACCTCGAGGCCTAGTACTACTACTACTACTACTACTACTACTACTACTACTACTACTACTAAACACAGACATACAATACAACTACTATACTACTATACTATGACTACTAACACTATACTATATACCTATACTATACTACTACTACTACTCACTACTAACTACTTACTACTCACTATACATACTACTACTATACTACTACTACTATACTACTCTACTACTACTACTACTACTACTACTACTACTACTACTACTACTACTACTACTACTACTAACTACACTACTACTACTACTACTACTACTACTACTACTACTACTACACTACTACTACTACTACTACTACTACTACTACTATACTACTACTACTACTACTACTACTACTACTACTACTACTACTACTACTACTACTACTACTACTACTACTACTACACTACTACTACTACTACTACTACTACTACTATACTACTACTACACTACTACTACTACTACTACTACTACTACTACTATACTACTACTACTACTAACTACTACTACTACTACTACTACTACTCACTATATACTACTACTACTACTACTACTACTACTACTACTACTACTACTACTTCTACACACTACTACTACTACTACCTCTACTACTACTACTACTACTACTACTACTACTACTACTACTACTACTTTACTACTACTACTACTACTATACTACTAACTACTACTACTACTACTACTACTACTACTACTACTACTACTACTACTACTAACTACTACTACTACTACTACTACTACTACTACTACTACTACTACTACTACTACTACTACTAACTTACTAACTACTACTACTACTACTACTACTACTACTACTACACTACACTACTACTATCTCTACTACTACTACTATACTACTACTACTACTACTACTACTACTACTACTACTACTACTACTACTACTACTACTATACTACTACTATACTAACTACTATACTACTACTAACTACACTACTATACTACTACTAATACTACTACTACTACTACTACTACTACTACTACTACTACTACTACTACACTACTAACTACTACTACTACTACTATTACTGTAATACTACTACTGCTACTATACACTACTACTACTACTACTACTACTACTACTACTACTACTACTACTACTGTACTACTACTACTACTACTACTGCTAACTACTACCTATCTAACTACTACTATACGTAATACTACTACTACTACTACTACTACTACTACTACTACTACTACTACTACTACTACTACTACTACTACTACTACTACTATATTTACCCATATGAAATAAAATGTGATATTTTACCATAGAAATGAGATCCTCACCCAGTCGCCACGAAAGTTCAACAGGCGAAAATCCAGGATAACACGGTGACATAATAATAGAACTAAGAGCCGTGTCATGGTTCATTGAGTTTTGATTTGTAACCCACCGTATCTAAACGGTAATATGTTGAGATGAATCGAAAACTGAAAAGTAAATTTAGTTTGAAATGATACGTAATAAAAAATTAGGTGGGATTTTTTGACAATTCATGAAATGGTTTTTATTCTTCACCTTGATGAATAGAATTAATTAATCTCAATATTTCTATTATGTAATGTCGCTCTGAATTCCAATTTCCATCACCCCGTTCGTCATAACATAATACAACTTTCAAACAACGGGTCACATTTAAATGAAATATTTCAACTTTTCGAGATGTTCCCTCCTTGAGCTTAATTGAACAGTATATTTTTGACCAATCAAAACACGAAATTTGTGACACACCCCCAAATAGGGCTGGTTATTTACAAACAATAACGTGAATGAAATCAACCTCTGATGAATGTTATTGTTTTTATACCGCCATAAGGTGATTCGTTATCACATGATTTTCTCGATCATATTATAAAAGTTTACAAATAGTTTTCTGTGTTGGTTCCATTGATCAAGCGCTAGAACAGTGGGTATTTTACTTAGACAAATGTCATTGATAGTAAAACCTGTGTAGTTTGCTATGTTTACCAATTACTGACATTTTTTACAGTATTACGACTATTCGAGAGCCGTGGTTATCTGTGACAATTGAAATTAACTTTATTGTAAGAATAGTTTGACAGGATTTTCCATAAATGGATTGATACTTTGCGCTCAGCCAAAAAGGTCACAAAATTGGCCAGCCGGAAATAACGTACCAACACACAAAATTATGTGTAACTTGAACGTTTATAGATAGAACGAAGTTGACATCACTCAGGCCTTTGTTATTATCTCTCGCCATCCATGTTTATGAGTAATTCTCACTAAACTGTATTAACCAGACTAGAAACGTTCAAGGTTAAACATAGTTTTGTGTGTTGGTCCTTTATATTTCCGGATGGCAATGTTGTGAGTTTCTTAACCAAGCGCATATCATCTATAATCTGATTAATCGTTAACTTTTAGCCCGACACTGGCCAAAAAATGACGTCAAAAGACCAGTCTTTGGCCACAAAAGAAAGCAAATCGTGAGTTGTATTCAATAGTTCAACCAATTGGACCACTTGTTTCCATGAGCACTACTAACGACAACTCACTAGGCGATGCAAAAAAAAAAAAAAAATGACGTCCAAAGACCAGTCCTTTTGGGTCTCAGCGTATCCATCGTTAACATATAGCCTGACACTAGAACCCTCTAGGACAGGCAGTTTGACGTCATTTTTTAGGTTTGTGTAGCGTCTAGTGAGTTGTCGTTAGTAGAGCTCAAGGAAACAAGTTATTTCATTGGTTGAACTAGTGAATACAACTCACGATTTGTTTTCTTTTGCGGCAAAAGACTGGCCTTTTGACATCATTTTCTGGTCATTGTCCGGCTATAACTTTACAATGGCTACCGTCTCAGTTTCAGGCTACGATGGCTACAGTCTCAGTGGCAGGCTACAACTTTACGATGGCTACAGTCTCAGTGTCAGGCTACGAAGGCTACGGATTAATACAGTTTAGTGAGGACTACTCATAAAACTGCTGCTTAAAATCAATAACAAAGACTTGAGTGCCGTCGATTTCGTTCTGTCAATACAAGTTTGACGTTTATTTACATTAAAATAGTAGTAGTAGCGTATGGCTACACCTCCAGATTATGTTTGCCGATCCATGATGTCAGGTCATCTCTGGCCTCAAAGATCGTCTCATACCCCCCTTCTAACGTTGTTACTGGGGATTGCAGGACCAGATGATCGATGGTTTGGCGTGCCCCTTTGTAGTATTGGCAGATTGGTGAGTCAATGAGTCTCCATCGATAGAGGCTTTCTTTACTGCGGCCATGGTTGGTTCTAAGTCGGTTCGTGGTGACCCAGTGTTTTCTTTTTGCTGTTTTAAAGTCAGGAAGGCGCAGAGTGGGGTTGGTAATGAATTGTCCATTTTTTGGCAGGTTTAATTGCCATTCATTGGTCCAGGCAGTGGTGATGTCAAGGTTTTCTATTCCGGATTTGTGGAAGGGTCTTCTGGACTTAAGTCGATTTGTTTGTGGAGGGTCTTTTACTATTTTTGCCAGGGGGGTATTTATTGCCAATATTGAGTGGGCCTTGTTTAGCTCTTTTTGATTTGACAGTGCTCTTCTTAGGTGTGGAGGGGCTATTGCGCTGGTAACTGGGAGCCATTGTGTTGGTGTGGTTTTTATACAGCCGCCTATCACTTGCATGGTGTCTCTTAATTTGGTGTCAAGTTTGTTTGTATGTGAGCTCCTTGTCCATACTGGGGCACAATACTCAGCCGCACTATAGCAGAGTCCAAGCGCTGTTGTCCTCAATACTGTTTGTGATGCTCCCCATGATATGCCAGCAACTTTTCTGAGAAGGCAGTTTCGTTTTTCGACTTTATTGCACAGTTCGCGAGATGTTTTCTGTACGTTAGTTGTCTGTCGAAAGTGACTCCAAGATATTTGGGGTTATCGTCGTTTGGTAGTATTGTGTTACCGACTTTTACTTGGACGGGTTTATTTGCCAATTGGTTGTTCAGGTGGAAAATCGTGGCCACTGATTAGGTGGTGTTCATTCTTAAGTACCATTTATCAAAGTAACTTTTGAGGGTTGAGGTGTCATGGCTCAATTCGTTTTCAATTTCTTTCCAGTTTTTTGATTGGCAAGTGAGAGCCCAATCATCAGCGTAGCCAAGTTGGTGTGATCTTGTTTTTGGCATGTCATTGATGTAAACATTAAATAATGTTGGTGCAATGACTGAGCCCTGTGGTACACCATTTCTTATTTTATAGGCTTTACTTTTGTTTGCCCCTAGAAGTACATGGAAGTGTCTAGTGTTGGTCATATATGAGAGAATCTTTAATATTTTCCTACAAGGGATGGCTTTTGCTAGTTTATACATTAGTCCTGTTGTCCAGACGGTGTCATACGCAGCGGAAAGGTCTATCAGTACTGCTCCAGTTTTTAGTCCCTTCTCGAATCCAGACTCTATGTGTGTTGTTAATGCAAGACACTTGTTCTGTTGTTCCTCTGTTTGGCCTGAAACCTGCTTGTTCGACAGGTATGATTGGGTCGATGTATGGGGTGATTCTTGTTAGAATAATTCTTTCTAAAAGTTTATATAGGCAGCTGAGGAGGGAGATGGGTCTGTAGCTGGATGGTTCTGTTGCGTCTTTGCCAGGCTTTAGTATTGCAATCACTTTGGCGTGTTTCCAGATTTTTGGGTAGGTGCCCTTTTCTATGATATCACTCTTTGTCTCTGCTAGCCACCGAATTCCCTCTGGACCCAGATGGGTTATCATAGGGTATATTCCATCAATACCAGCAGCCTTACCGTTTTTTACATGTTTGATGGCCTGTTCTATTTCTTGACATGTCACAGGAATGGATAAGAAAATACCAGTATTTGGTTGCGTGGTTAGTATTTTCTGGTATTCAACAATATATAATATATATTTTTCAAATTTTTTATTTGGCTTGTGTTGTCCACGTTGCTTAATTTCTTTGGCAATAGCATCTACCTTGATAGGTGCAGCGCTTTTTGATTGGGGTGGAGTTGGATCAAGTTTTTTAATGGTTTGCCATGCGTGTCTGCTTGAATGGCTCATGTCTAAGCCTTCTACTACTTCTATCCATCTATTTCTTCGGTTCTCTTCAAGTGATTGTAATAGTTCTTCAGCTGTGCTTTGATCCTGTGTTCTTTCATATTCTTCCAGGAGATGTTGACTCTGTTCTGACCAGCACGGTATATAGCGCTTTCTGAAGCCCCTTGGGATTGTTCTTTTTGCACATTTTAGAATTAATTTTGTGAACCTGTGTATATTTTCTTGTTTAGGTTCTAATCTTTTACAGGTCTTGTCTATTTCTTTTGAGAATTCCTGCCAGTTGGCTTTTCTGAAATTCCATCGAGGAGTTGGTAGGGAATTCATCATTGGCAATTTAATGCCTGTTGTGAGGATGATGGGGCGATGTTGGCTATGGGGGAAATTGTTTAGTAATTCTCTTGTTGTTGAGGATAGTGGGAGGTTTAAGTCTTTAGATACAAATGAGAGGTCAGGTGTAGTTTCACTCTGCCATCTGGCTGACCTGAAGGTTCCCTTTCCTTTTGGGTTGTAGATTAATTTTAGGTTACATTGGTTTGCCCATTCGCTTAGTTCATTTCCTGCTTCGTCATTGTTTTTATATCTCCATTCATTATGACTTGACTTACTGACTTAGATGCCTTTCGCGTCTCGACCGAAAGATCGGGTCGCCTTGGTTGTTTCCAGTATTTCCTGTGTGAGGTGTCTCCAATATTGCCGGTCCTCTGCTAGGGTTCTCAGATTTTCAAGGTCCCCTGCCGTTATGAGACTAATGCTTTGTCCAAGTGTTGTGAGGTTTTTGTTTAGGATCACAGGGAGTGTTGTGTTCGGTCTTCCTCTGAAAAGGTTCCCGTGTTTTTGGAAGTATCCCGACATGGCTTGGTTAGCTGGTATGTTTTTGTCCCTGCGTAGTATGTGACCGAAAAGTTGCCATCGTTGTTGTAAAATGTCAAGGGAGATTGGTCTTTCTTTTGTGATCTTATAGAGTGATTCATTTGAGATCTTTTTTGGGTATTTGATGTCCAGTACCCTTCTTAGCTGTGTGCGATGGAAGGCATCCAGATGTTCTTCTTCGGATTTTGTCAACGCCCAAGTGCCGCAGTTATACAGAAGTACCGGTTTTACAAGAGCATGGTACAGTTTCAGTTTGGTTTTTTTCTTTATTTTGTCACCTCTAATCCATACATTGGTGAGTTTACTGAGTGCGGCGTTTGATAGCTGTTTTCTTCTTTGTACATCCTCGGTGTCTCCAATTAGTGAGCCGACTTTCTTTGTTCTTTTCCATTCCTCTTTGTTCCTCGATATTGTTGTAAATTCGGTTTTATTGGCATTGACTTGGAGGTTATATTTCATGAGGGTATTTTGTATGATGTCTATATTTGCTGGTGTTGATCCAATAAAATCGACATCATCTGCATAGGCGATTTCTCTAGGGATTGCATTCTCAATATGAGTCGTTGGTTTTGGAATGACTTTTCGAACTTCTTTCAGAGCGTGTTCTAAGTATATTGTGAACAGAATCGGGCTCAGACTATCTCCTTGGGGGGTCCCGATGTTACTTTCGAACTGCGTCTGTTTTGTGGCCCCGTATATCCTTGGTTGTATCTTTGTGTTGCTGAGGAGAAATCGGATTATTCGGAGCTCGTCTTCGTCTACTATTTCTGTTAATATCTCCAAAAGTTTTCATCTGTCGATCGTATCAAAGGCTGCGGACATATCGATTCCGGTTATTGTTATGGATATGTTTTCTTTGAGTGCCTTTGCTGCCAACCATTTATGTGTCCATACAACGTCCGATGTGCTTTGGTCTTGGCGAAACCCGCTTTGGCTATGTGATAGATAATTTTCTATTTTCGGTCTAATTCTGTTGAGGACAATAGTTGACAGTGTTTTTCTTATGGTATTCAGTAATGTTATTGGGCGCAGGTTGTTTACGGGTCCTTTCGTTTTTCCTGGTTTTTGTATTGTAATTAGGACACCGCTGTTTATGTACCAGTCTTTGTGTGTTGAGAATGTTTTGTTCATTATGTTTGCAATGCTCAGGTCCAGGGAGAGGGTACTATTCATTATGGTGACTGTTAAAGTCGCCTGCCAGTATGGCTGGATGGTTGGTGGGTGTTTTTGGTGGGTTAGTCCACTCGGTGTTAGGCGGTTTATAGATGTTTGATATTTCTGTATCACCAAATTTGATTGTACATCTCTGCGAACCACTTTGCTCTGTGTGGCCACCTAGGTCTGTTGTTTGATCTGGGGCTCTTGCATAAGTGATTATTCTATACTTTGGGTGGTTTTGTCTATTGATTACGGAATAGCCGCTGATATTATAGCGTGAGGGGGGTGAGTTGTCATTTAGATGTGTTTCTTGGAGAAGTGCTATATCAATATCGTGTTCGTTAAGTAGTTTGGCCAGATATTCACATTTTGCCATTGATATTCCC